>NW_009941600.1:5522-21955 GCF_000696875.1 Nestor notabilis | reverse complement strand
GCTCTTCAGCAGGAGTCACATGGAGGCAATTGTTGATTTATTTAAATAAAAGGAGTTGGCAGCCTAATCAGTTTGGAAATTAATTTCCTTGTTAATTCGGGGGTTTTGACTTGCTCATGAATATTCACAAATGCTCATCTGTTTGTGGTGGGGTTTTTTTTTTTTTATCTCTCTGTGTGTAATTTATTTTTGTGATTGTCAGATCACCTCTGAAGGTGACATTTCCCTCCTCGTTCTGCAACGCAGCAAATGTATTCAATCTTACGCCTTGGAAGAGGAACTCTGGCCTGGCACTGATGACTTTCTTGCCTCTGCTTTGCCCCTGTAGCCTCTCAGCTCTCCTCCTTCCTCTCTGTGTGCTCCCTAGAAAGAAATGAGACTGAGAGTCTCCTCCAAGAAGAGGGCTGGTAACCAGGACAGCTTGTCAAGATGCCCAGTGCTGGACAAGGAAAAGTGGTACTGCAAACTGAGAACAAAAGTGCTTGATTTTTTCTTACTGTACCTAGAGTTTTCTGTTCCCCCTCCCACCCCACGCTGCCAAGCACCCTTCAGCAGCACGTGAGGCAGCGTGACTAACATCTGTCAGAGACACTTGATTTCTCTTATCTCCCTAGGAGGAGGCAAAATCAAGAGAAAACACGGGTGTGTGTCTCTGGAGAGTACAGCTGATCTCTTCACCTTCTTTCCCAGCTCTCTTTTTGCTTCTCTTTACTTATCCTGCCTGCCCTGCCTCCTCCTGCGCACCAGGGAAGAGCATCCTGGCTGCCACCACTGGTTTCTCCCGAGTGAGGTGTACCTGTATCCCACGTCTATGTATTCAGGGTTTCTGGCATTTCGTAACATCTTCAGCTGGGCTTGACTGAGTACTCCAGCGGTTAAAAGCATGGGTATAACTGCTGGTGTCTGAGGGTGTGAGGAGCAGTGTGGGCAGCAGGTGGGTGAAGAGGTGCTCTCCTTCTCCTATGCTTGTGCACAGGGGCAAACTTGGCCGGGCAAGTAGCATGATGCATATAGTGGAGACCCCCCTACCCTGCTTCCAGACTGGCTTATTTAGAAAAGTCAGCTTTGGCACAGTCTCCATCTACACAACTTGTTGCTCAGAGCGTGCCATCACAGGGCTGGGAGCTGTGCGAACTGTGGGGTTCCAGGCTGGGAGCTGGAAAAGGGGTGGCTGAGAGAAGTTTACAATTGTGTGGCAAGAAAATAAGCCAGCAGCAACATAAAGCAACTATAGGAGGTAACTGAGCCCTGGAGGAGTGGGTGGTAGGTTAGTGGGGCCTCCCTCCTGGGAGCTGGAGCACGCAAATAGCACCGCTGGGTGCCTACTTCCTACTGAGGGCACCAGCTCCTGAGAAGCTCAGCTGAGCCTCAAGTTACCATGGCAGTTGCTCTCACAGCCTTTCTTAACAAGCTCTTCTACACATCGTTGACCCATGAGGGTGGCAAACACACACCTCCACGGCGGCTGCCTGTTCCACCTCCGATCCTTGATACCTCCTCCACAGTCACATCTGACTGTCACGTTCCCACCTCAGCTCTTCCCTTCTTTTTCTGCTCCTCTGATTTCTTCCTCTCTCTCCTTGCCTGCCACACTAACAGAGGGCACCCACCCCTGGACCTTCAATAATGATTACACACCATCCACTCATGGTACTGTTGTGTTCTCTGTGCTCTAACACCTTTTGCTTTCTGTGTGTAAACTGTTCACGGTGGCCATCCCAAAGATAGAGGTGGCACTTTGTGTTGTGGGATCCTTGCTTCTGAATTCACTGGGAGTACCTGACCAGTAGACAGAGATAGATGGGCTTGGAAGGTGGAATGATGTAGTGACACACGTTTTAAGGATGGAGGCTGTTCATTCTTGCCCAATTTTTCATCTGCTTGTGGGACAATATTAGGTTTATCCTGAAGCTGATATTTTAATCTTGTGAGTACATTTCTTAGCAAGGCGTGTTGTCCTCACTCTTTCAGGGAACTGACATCTTTTTGGCAATCGGCTGATTAAATCCCCTGGCAGCACACAGCACAGAGCATTTCAGCACGTCATTCCTGCCTTTTTTTTTTTTTCGGCTGCATGGAAATAGATTGCATCTTGCTTAGTAACTTCTCTGCTTAGTGTTGTTTAAGGTTTGAGAAATACATGGTAACAGAGAGTTGTGCTGCACGTTTGCTTGCCTGAATCATTGCATTATAGTGCAGGAAGCAGAAACCACACACCTGGGATACACTTTGGAATCGGAAGCGTATGCAACAACGATCCAATGCTTCTGCACTAAAAGAAGTAGGTCACTCTGGAACCAGGGACATAGGGGTCCCTGTTGGGCAGGAACATGGTAATCTGGGATTGATCAACTTTAGCCTCAGGCAGGTCACTGCAGTAAGGACAATTAGTTACCTGACCTTCTGGCCAATGTGCCACGAATACAAATCCCATCATTTGGAAGGAGGAAAAAGAATCAGTGGATGTGACAAGACAGCCGGAGGGGCTGTGACTGAGGACCTTCAGCACAGGGCAAAAATCACAGCCACATCAGAAGCGCCTGAGGGGGATCTGTCTTGCATGGTCGCAGCCAAAGCGCACCACATGGGCACAGGCAAAACCTGCTCCAGTGGGGTGATAGCTTCTCTATGGCAGTAATGACACAACAGGATTAAACCACAATGGGTTTTATTAGATCACCACAAAAAGCCTCAAGAAGCATTTTGAACATGATTCAGCAGCGAGCCCTTCCAGCAGTGAAGGATCTCTGCAGCCTAGGCTGCATTAGCAAAAGTGTCGTCAGCAGATCAAGGGAAATTATTATTCCCATCCACTTGAGAGGTGTAGGGCCCCATCTAGAAGATTACACCCAGTACTGGCTCCTCAGTATAAGATGGGTGTTAAAGAACTGCAGCATAGCCAACAGAAGGACCCCACAGCATAAGGCTAGAGCACACAATACCCAGGAGACAGCTGGGGGAGCTGGCTTTGATGAAGAGAGAAGGTCAGGGGGGAATCTAATTGCTGTCTGCTCCTACCTAAAGGAGAGTTGTAGAGAAGATGGAGTTCACCAGCTCACCTCCATATGTGTGTTTTTTCAAAACTGGCTGAAGAAACTGTAGTTTTGGGAGCAAAGATTTGCAGCATATCCATCAAATTCAGGGTAAGCATGCCAGGGCTGGAAAAAGGGAGCTGTATTTCAGGAAGAGAGAAAACAAAGTACTCTGGGCAGCTGCAAACCCATTAGTCTAGTCTCAATAGAGCATAAGGTTAAGAACAAATTACAGAAGGAAAACAAAATTAAAGCAACAGCAGTAAGTGGAAAATGGAATCAAATGCAGAATGGGTTTATCCACAAAAGCACTGTGTGCCCTTAACTTGATCCTTTTCTTTACCTCCTTTCCCTTACCTGGATGAAAAAAAAAAGAACTCAGTAAATCTAATCTAGCTGGATTTCACTAGGGCATTTGATACAGTAAAGGCTGGAAGGCAGCTGGACCAGCTGAAGGGAAAGGAATTAGGAGAATTTCAGGTGCATAAAATGCAGGCAAAGGCAGATGATGTGTGGAGTCTGAAGGGAACTGCCACCATGGAGGAATGTTACTGGCCTTGGGAATAATTCTGTTTGCTGTAATGGCTCTAGCTCAGCAAAAAGCAGCATGAAAAAGAAGTTTGCTGATTAAATGCATTTAGAAGAATTACAGTCTGGAGCAGAGAAGTGTGAGGTCCTGTTCTTCGCTCCTGCTAGCAGGCATGTCTTTCACACAGAGATTCACTGGTTAGAAATGACAGAAGAAAAGACAGATCTGGATGCATTTATCATTCACAAGATGATTATAAAGCTCTGATGCGATCACAAAGACAACAGCCTTAAAGAGATCATTACGTTAATCTTATTTAGAATGCTATATACAATTTGTCACCCATATTTGGAAGTGGGCTGAGGGCTGGAAGCAGTGTGGGGGAGCCAGTCTGTCTCCGTGCCTCCCCTTGCTCCCTGTGTGAGTGGACATGGAGAGGGCTTGTCTTCTTTAGCTCAGCAAAAGGCTGAAATGGTGAACTTATCTCTAGAAATCTATTTTATATACAGGGTTGTGCCCAGCGAAATGAGCCATTAGAGAAGGGAAGGAGCTTGGCCATGATTGAGTTGGGTAGTCCCTTTTTCTTCAGAGTTTGGCTCTTTTTAAGGCATAGATTTACCTCTTTCTGCAACTAGCTTTGCTTTCTTGGCAGGCAGAGCAGGTTAGCACAATGAGAAGAGGTGCTCAACACAGGCCCACAAGGCCACATTGTCCAACCACATCTCCTGAAGAGTTTTTCCTTTGAGGGTAAGAGAATAGTCCAAATCTTAAATTCTCTATGCAGGTGACTGCTTGGTGTTTCTCTCACATAATGCCCACTCCCATAAGCCCTCTGAGGAAGGAAATGTGAAACCCAGCAGCTCAGAAAAGGCTTGGTTCTTTGGAGAAACACACAAAAGCCCGTTTGAACTACATGTACCACACAGGCCTGTGCAGACAGCAGAGCTGAAAGGATTTCATCGTGCTGGTTTTCATCATCTGGGGGTGTGGGGTGTGTGAGTGATGGGTCCTGAACGTGGTGTACGTCTGGATGGGATTAATGCTGATCTAATGTCTGACCTGGGGGGGATGCAGTGAGGACAACTTGCTGTGGCTTACTTCTGCCAAGGGTTTCTGAGGTTTATTTAATTTAATTGGGGGACATGAAATTGGGACGAGACCTCAGGCAATCCTCTAATTCATCCTCCTGACCCAGCGACAAGATTAAGTAAGCACAACTCATCCCTGACAGATATCTGTTGAACCTGTTCTCAACAGCCTCCAGTGACAGGGCTCCCTTGGCCAATCTAGTCCAGCATTTTATTGCTTGATGCTTTAAAAAGCTTTTCCTACCACACAGCTTAAGCTTTTGCTGATGAAAATGAATCTGTGGATTTCCACAGCGCCATTGGAAAGAGCCTTCCCATTCTGATAGCGCAATCTTCCCAAACCAGCTGCATATTCTTTTTGGCAATTGCGTGCACCTTTTGGCCATTCCGACTGTGGGTGTTTTTCCATAGTTTGTTTATGAGAGCTTCATGCCTTTTGCTGTATCAAAAGCCTCGAAGTCAAGACATATCACATCTACTACATCCCCCCTAGGTCCATGAGGGCAGTTACCCTGTCAGACAGCGAGGTTAGATGGGCTTAACATGATCTTCTTGATGAATTGACATTGGAGGGAGCTGTTTTCAGGTTTGAAGAACCTGTTGGAGGGGAAGCGAGTTTATACATGCAGCTGCTGCCTGACAGGGATGAGAAAGGGGCTTGGGGTTGTGGGAAGGTGAAGGGGCAGGAGGCAAATCCAACCAGGATAAAATGCAGTGCTGGGATTCTGGTCTACTAGAAGCCCCTCGGGTAAGCGCCAAAAGCATGGAAGGATGGTCTGCTACAAGTGTTTTAACAGTCTGTAACATCAGACATGCATCAAGTCTGTGCACTGTGAACCCCTCTGGAATTCATTATGGACTCAGACACACTGCCTGATTTTTAGAGTAACAGGCTTGGGCTGCAGCACTCGGGGTGGCTTTACAGATTTCAGCAGGTCTTGCCCCTCTATTGTATCCCAGAGTTTCCCCAGCATCTGGAGCAGATCCCTTTAGGCAGGGCTCCCAAGTTTCAGGTGAACATAATGTTCAGGGAAGTAATTTTTCACATGTGTTTACAACATCATCAGGGAACACTCACCAGCTGCCTCGCTTCCTCTCACTGCACTGTGGACAGCTTATCTCCCAGGATTACTTCATTGTCCTCCTCATGCTGTAGTTCCCACAGAGCTAAGCTCAGCAGCAGTGGTGTTACCTTGTCACAGCACATCTTGCAAGCTTTCCACTGTTTCTCAACCCATATCACATACCTGGATGCTTCTTTTTCCCCAGTAAGGCAAGGCATGTAGCTGTATAGCAGGAGGGAACAGCTCCTGATCAGAAGCAGAGCAGGTTACAGTTTCCCCACCATCGCATTCTTCTTCCCCATACCAGCTCCATTCTTCCCTCATTCCACCTCCACTGGGGCAGGAAGTCACTCTGCCCCTACTGCAAGAAAGCATAAGTATGGGGAGCCTCAGACTGCCATCTCCTGAGCTGTGACTGTATTAGTGGTGCAGAGTGCACAGCGCTGGGACACTGGGCTAAATGGGCACCACTGAAAAAAGCCTGGCGCCTTCCTCTTGGCACCCTCCCTTCAGGTGTTTATACACATTGTTAAGATCCCCCTGAGCCCTCTCTGTTCCAGGCTGAACAGTCCCAGCTCTCTCAGCCTTTCCTCACAGGGGGTGTGCTCCAGTACCTCAATCGTCTTAGCAGCTCTTTAATTGGACTCTACAGTATGTCAATGTCTCTCTTGTACTGGGGAACCCAGAACTGGACACAGGACTTCAGGTGTAGCCTCACCAGAGCTAAGCAAAGGGGAAGCATCACCTCCCTTGACCTGCTGGCAATACTTGGTCTAATTCATCCCAGGATACCATTAGGCTTCTCTGCTGGCTCCTGTTCAATTTGGTGTCCACCAGGACTCCAGATCCTTTTCTGCAAGCTGCTTCCCAGCTAGGTGGTCCCCAGCATATCATAGAATCATAGAATGGTTTGGGTTGAAAAGGACCTTAAGATCATCCAGTTCCAAGCCCCTGCCATGTGCAGGGACGCCTTACGCTAGACCATGTTGCCCAAGGCTCTGTCCAGCCTGGCCTTGAACACTGTCAGGGATGGAGCATTTACCACTTCCTTGGGCAACCTGTGCCAGCACCTCACCACCCTCACTGTGAAGAACTTCTTCCTTATATCTAACCTGAACTTCCCCTGTTTCAATTTGAATCCATCACCCCTTGTCCTGTTGCTACAGTCCCTGATGAAGAGTCCCTCTCCAGCACGCAGTCGGTGCATGGGCTTGTTCCTCCCCACATGCAGGACTCTGCACTTGTTGACCTTCGTGAAGTTCCTGTCAGCTAATTTCTCCAGCCTGTTGAGGTCCCACTGGATGGCAGCGTGGCTCTCTGATGGATCTGCTATTCCTCCCAGTTCGGTGTCATCAGCAAACTTACCCCATCAGCCACATCATTAGTGAAGATATCGAACAGGACTAAACCCAGTATTGTTGAGCCCTGGTGTACAAGCGGTCAGTAGTAGGTACTGGCCTCAAACTTGACTTTGCACCTCTGATTACCACTGGTAATGGCCCAGCCATTCAGTCAGTTTTCAATCAACCTTACTCTCTGCTTAGCCAGCCTGTCTGTGAGGATTTTACAGGAGACAGTGTCAAAGGCCCTACTGAAGTGGAGGTAAGCAGTATCCCCAGCTCCCCCCTTGTCTGTTAGGCAAGTCATTTCATTGTAGAATGTTATCAAGTTGGTCAAGAATGACTTCCCCTTGATGAATCCATGCTGACTATTCCTGATGGTTTTCTTGTCATCCATGTGCTTGCAAATGGTTTCCAGGATTATCTGCTCCAATACCTTCCCAGGGATCAAGTTGAGGCTGACTGGCCTGTAGTTCAGAGTCCTCCTTCTTGCCCTTCTTGAAGATAGGAGTGATGTTTGCTTTCCTCCAGTCTTCAGGTACTTCTCCCAGGTGCTATGATCAATCAAAGATTATTGAGAGTGCCTTTGCAATGACATCTGCCAGCTCCCTCCGCACTGTGGGTGCATTCCATCAGGATCTGATGTGCTGCTTCTGTTTTAGTGGCAAGCAAGTCCAGCTGCCTGTATCTATAAGTGTGTTCTGTCTGTCTGACAGAGCACTGGCCTTTTCTCATTTTGTACACTCCATCTTTATGTCACTCACACTTCACAGTGCAGTCTGGTTTCTGGGTAGTTTTCCAGTGTTCAAGTTGAGCACACAGTAGTTGCAAACTTGTTCCTAGGCCCTTTTGATAAACCCAAAAGCAGAGCTCCTGGATTATTTACTTTTTCTCCAGGTGGAAGCACCTCTAACTTTATGTATGACTTTGGGGAATCCAGAAGTTGGCAGGTATTCTGCCTGGAGGGACATGGGACTCAGGGGCACAGAATTCCTGCCCAGTCCCTCATTGGAAGCAGCAAGTCCCTGGGTCAGGCTACAGCAGTTAGAGCGCTGCAGGTCCAAGTGCCTCCTTCCCATTCGGCATGGCCAGCTTCTGGGTCAGCAAGGGCACCATTCTAGGCAGAGGGCAGTTCTTCCATGTAAAAAACTATGGAAAGTAGACAATAAATGTAAGAAATGCTGCTTGACATCCCAAAACTGCTGGAGGTAAGGAGTCCAGCACAACATCTGGTTAGACAAAAGGACACTGAGCAGCCTGTCTAGGGCAGGACATGATTTGTGGGCTGCACTTTGTACTGAACCCCTTTAAGGCACTGCTTTGGAAAACATATCCAGCAGAAAAGACTGTAAGAAACTTGTTTAAACATTAGGAGTTTCTAAAGCACTAATGTTTTAATGCAGTAAAGAAGGTGTTGTGGTTCAAGCCCAGCCGGCAACCCAGAGCCACGCAGCTGCTTGCCCACTCCCCCTCTTCTTTCTTCCCCCACTCCCGGAGGGATGGGGAGGAGAATCGGAGGAATGTAACTCCCACAGGTTGAGATAAGAGCAGTCCAGTAACTAAGGTATAATACAAACCACTACTGCTACCACCAATAATAATAATGATAAGAGGAATAACAAGGGGAGAGGACACAACCGCTCACCACCCGCCGACCGATACCCAGCCCGACCCGAGCAGCGATCTGGGCCTTCCGGGTAACTCCCCCCAGTTTCTATACTGGCCATGACGTGCTGTGGTATGGAATACCCCTTTGGCCAGTTTGGGTCAGGTGTCCTGTCTCTGCTTCCTCCCGGCTTCCCCTCCTCTCTGGCAAAGCATGAGACTGAGAAAGTCCTTGGTCAGAGTAAACATTACTGAGCAACAACTAAAAACATCGGTGTTATCAGCGTTGTTCCCAGGCGAAAGGCAAAACCACAGCTCTGCACCAGCTACTAAGAAGGAGAAAAATGACTGCTGTAGCGGAACCCAGGACAGAAGGTGAGCTGGAAATGGCAGCAGCACAGATAACTGGGGAGGGCTGTAGAGAGGTAGTCCCTCTGGCCATTAAATAAAGGCTTCTGTGCTTGAAGTTTCTGCAATCACCATGTGTTAAAACTGCAAAAATTTTCAGCCCTGGCTCTTGTGTGCATCTGTGTGGTCCTGTTATTAGTTACTAATCCTGGCCTGAATTCCCTGCTCTTAATATGAGAGCCCAGGATGGGGTTGAAGCTCACAGGAACCTCCTAGCATCCTTCACCTTAGACACAGCAGCCTCCATGGTAGAAACAGCATGGCTTCAGCTGTCCAAAAGGGCAAACAGCTTGCTGCTGCCAGGAATCGCATGAGTCCTCCTCAGCTGTAGGAGAGCCAAATCTGCTGGACTAGCTAAACTTCTGCTGGAGACGGCTCTCCCCCACTCCCGTGCCTCTGCAGTGCAGTGGGTTGGGGTGTGCTCTCTCTGCCAACACTGGGACTGTTCTTCCCAAAGCACTGATGCCACGACTGTGGTTTTATGAGCTGATGCCTGCCTGCTGGTTCTTGCTTTCGGTGCTGTTGCAGAATGGAGCGCCTGGTGAAATCTTTACCCCAGGACGTCCTTATCACATGTCACATCCTTTGTCTTTGGAAGCGCTGCACTGAAAAGCGCCTGGGTATCCCATGGACAAAAATGTTTTGCCTTTCGTCATGGCGATGGGAGTCAGACATGCCCCCACGCCTGCCCTCAAGGGACTGGCTCTCCCCTCCTTGCTCACCCGCTCTGGTCCCCACGGTCCTGCAATGTGTCCTAGGTATTGCTGCCTCTGGTTGTCGCAGAACACTCTATACTTGATGCAGTGAATGCAGAGGGAGAGCTGGCAGTCCCTCCAGCAGAAGTAAGGTTGCCTGGGCATGTACTTTAACTCTAAATGTCCTGTTTTTCCACAAGTTTGCGTTTTGATGAACATAATGTTCTGGGAAGGAATGAGCTATCAACCAAGCAACATTAACTCTGTGTTAACAAAGGTTTTTGACATTGAATTTAAGCCTGAGGACAATGCTGGCACAAGAATAAATTCTCACAGGCTGGGCCATGGCTACACTGAGGTTGGAAATTAGAAGGAGCTTGCTACCTGCCAGTGCAAGGATCTGGAACAGCCTTTCAACAGCATCAGTGAGGCCAGGAGGCTGAACTAGTTTTGGGAAGACTGGAAGTTCTGAGCAAGAGTGTGCAATGGGGCTGTCACAGGCCAGGAAATCTCTGCCAGTCCTCCCTCCTTATGCAACTGCAGGACGTTTTCGTAACAACTTTGTTCTTAAAGCAGCACAAGCCAAGCCAGGTGCCCGTGGCTCACCTGGGAATGGTGCTGGCTGGCTGGGGATGTGGGGGTGCTGTGCTGGGGACACTGCAGAGAGTGCTGCAGGGCTGCAATTACCCAGTGAGTGCAGGATGCGCATCCTGGCTGCCTCCAGCGCACAGCACAGAGATTGGAGGGGACAGTGTGTGACAGGCAGGCCCAGGACTGATTGCCTCAGGAGATGGTTGGGTGTCTTGCAGATCTCAGGACATTTCTGATGAGTAAAAGCGGGCTTCTCATCACCGCAGCCCAGGGGAGTGTGTGCCCTTATGAGCTGGGCATTCTGGGGCTTTGAGGCCAGCTTCTCCACTGTCTTCACTCATCTTCTTCAGCTGAGGCTTAGTACCCAGCCTGGGTACCCATCATTCACCCCATTCCTGGAGAGGACAGTCAGTTGGATGAGACCAGCTTGGCACAGGATGGCCAAAGGGGATGAAAGAAGGGGATGCCCCAGAAGCAGCTGTCAAGGAAAGATGTCAGCAGCTCTCCCAGGCCAGCCACAGGCTGGGTGCTGTAGTGAACCAGCTGTGTCTGCCTTGGAGCACCTCCTGCCTCACTCTCTCCTGCTGGCAGCCCTGGACACCAGCAACTCTGGACACCCGCAGCCCTGGGATATGGCACACAGCTCCCAGCCATCCCTGCCTATAAGCACTCATCTACACTCAACTGCCCAAAGCAGAAATCTTTGCATCCTTCACTGCCTGGTCACAGTAGATTATACAAGGCAGGGATAAAATTGGAGTTACAGCAAACTCAGTGGTTGACTATCTCTTCTCTGTTTTTTATTTCAGTAGAAGATTAAGGCATTGCCAGAGTGACGTGTACATCTTCCTCAATGGTGAAGGTTAGGGGTTTCAAGCCTAGCTGCTGACTCATAACCAGGCAGAAGAGAAAAGGGAAAATTAGCATGAAGAATGTTGCTGAAACGGCTTGTATGTGTTCAGAGATTAGTGTGGATATTGTATCACTGCCTGTGTTATGGCTGGTGCGTTTAGTAGATGTTTTTAATGAAACCTGATCTTTTTAAGAGCACAGAGCACCTGTAAGTAGAGCATTTGCCTGTATCTGCAGATTCACTGCCATAGGAGGCAGATCTTTAAGAAACAAGGTCCGTCAGAAAGCAACTTTAATTCATGGAGTTGTAACACCATACTTTTTTCTAAGCCTAGATGCCTTTGGACATTTTAGTGAGCTGTTGAACGGCTGGATGGCATTTCACTGTTTGGAGTCTAGCCTGGCTTTGCAGGGATTAAAAATCATCCCCTGTGAGTGCATGTCTGTGGACCCTTCTGGGACATGAGTTTGGTGTTCCAGCTTCCCCATTAAATACTTGCTCTCCAACTGCACTAGCCAGCCAACTCAGCAAAGGCCTGGAACGTGACCTTCATCTAAGCTGCGTCATCTCCAGTGCACGTTGCCTCTGGATCAAGGCAGAGACAGGCGGGTGAGGCTCAGGCTGCTGCTCTGGAGATAACTGGAAGGATCAGGAGAGGTGGGCGAGTGCTCAGCCTAAACAATGGCTTCGGAGTCAGAGTTGTGATCAGACTCAAATTAACTTCAAATATGCACAGGAACACAAGAAGCAATTTGCATAAAACATCACATGGAGTCGCCTGCAATTTCACATATTTAAACAAAATACAGTAAAGCACAGCTTGGGTGGGATGTGAAATCATCGGTGCAGTGAACTGTGCAGGGAAATGACCTGGAATTACCACAGAAGAAAACAAATGGCAGCAACCACCCAGGATGCAAAGTCAGCTCAGAAATTGTGAAACACCAGCCTCTTCCTTCATCTGCCATCCTGATGGATGCTTGGATTCACATTATCATTACATGAGCTTGTGCTACTTTTCACCAGGCCCTTCTGGTGCAGAGGATGGTGCTCGCTGTATCATGTCACTAGTCACTCCTTCACATTTGCATCCTTGGCTTCATCTTTGCAAAACACTTTTCTCATGCGTCATTCTTCCTGGGCTTTGCAGTGCATTCATCTCCGAGTCTGAGGAACTCCTCTCTTATCACCACTCCAGGTGGTGCTGGTCTTGCCCTTTAGTGGTAATGGACAGAGGCCAAAATAATGGCTGTGCGAGCCCAAGAGCAGGCACCAACCGTCTCATTTTTGGTGGTCTCAGTGCTGTGTGTCTTCAGAGTGCAAACCCTGTGGCTTTGTTCTTGGTATCTCTGTAGATCAGATGATGTGGCCTCCATCTCAGCTCCTGGAAAATAATGACCGAAAAATTGACATTATAAAAGGAAGCTGGCAAGAAAAGGGAACAACGTCCCTTAAGTGGGAATACATCATCCTTCAGGGCGAACATCAGGAGGGCCGAGACCTTTAAACCTGAAAAAGGGACTTTTACCCCCTGACCTACATTTTATGACAATTCTGTATGCCTGACACATGGACTGGGTCCACACTGCTATAGAGAAGCTGAGCTCTGAGGGCTGAGCCATGAGCATGGACAGCTGCATCTGCTTCCCCTTCCCTCCCCAGGAGGCAGGCAGGAGAGCATCCAGCTGCTGCTCCTGAGGCAGCTGGAAGGATCAGGGGAGCTGGGTAAGTGCTTCAGGCTAAACCAGGGCTTCGGCAAAAGCGTCACCCCAGTACCCATGAGCTCCCAGACCCCTGTTTCACCCATCTTGTCTTCATTTACACAGCTCTCTTAAAGCCCCCTAGTTCTCAATGTCCATCTTGATCCCTTCTTGTGACCCTACTTCCCATTCCCGTCCCTTCTTTTAATCCTAGCTACAGTTTATGGTTCTGCCCACTTTGTCTTCCTCCTGCCTTTTCCTGTCCTCCCTCATGTTTCTGCTCCCTCATAACTCTTCAGGTTTTTGCTCAACAGCTTCAGCTTCTTGTATTTCAGTTAGGCAATTTGTTTCTCTCTGCAGGACTGCCTGAGCACCAGCAAAGAACTGTCACCAAAACCCTGGAAGAGGCAGTGTTGTGCTTCGTCACCATTTCATCCCAGCCCTCCTCTAACTTGCAGGTACTAGGGGAAAATCTGTCTCTTCCTTATTTACTGCACTCAAAATTACTGCACCATGCAGATAGGTACAAGTAAGCTGGTCAGTGTGAGTAGCTACAAGAAACCCCCATTTAATTTCAACAGTCTTTTTGGTCTTCAGTTTTGTCATGGAGACCTGGATGCTTGGTGTAAGAGAAATCTCACTGTAAAGGAAGGAATGACACCTCTCTTACAGTTCCTGCTGTATATCCGGCCAACACAAGGTAACGCTAAACAGAGCCTCAGCCCTCATTTGCGTGATGTTCACTCACATGCAATATGTCACACAAGAAAGGAACTGGCAAAGCAGAAAAAGGCATCAGAAATAAACCATTTCAGGCTTAAGTATCTCATCCTGGTGTTGCCGAGTGGGTCTGAATCAATGTAATCAGACTGGCACAATCCTCCACTATAGGTGTGTTTAAGCACTGCACTCATGTTTTGGTTAATAAACGCATTCAACCAAAGCTGTGTGCACTCACAGTGGACTAACCTGGCTAGACTGACTGATTCCCCTGACACTAGCAGAGGACACCCTCCACTGACTGCCCCTTGGGTTGGGAAGGGCACAGAAACCTCCTACTTTCTGGGTCACTTTACCAAGGCTTGGATGGTACCTGAGAGAATTGTGATGCCTGTCCAAGCACCCTTCTTAGGCAATCTAACTGGGAAACCAACCATCTCTTCAGCCAGGCCAGGCTGTAATGGAAGTTTGACCAGTGCATGCTGTAGGCATCAAACTACGTTCTTATGATATTCAGAAAATGAGTCACCCAGGCTTGCTTGTTTGTTTGTTTGTTTGTTGAACCCTCGTGGTATGTCCAGGCGTTGATGAAGTCTGAGCTTCAAACTAGACGGGCTGGCCTAGAGCATCTACTCTCCTGCCACTGGAGCTCTAACTAGGAGCCACAAAGATGCAGGACAGGGCCCCAGAGCAGAGACTGGCATTTGTTTCCCTGCCAGATCCCTTGTGGGGATTGATCTGAAGTTGAAGATGGTTTTGCTTGTATTCTGGTCACTCCCAGATAAAGCTGGGCTTTGGATCAATGTGGAATGCGTCACTGAATGGCCTATTATTCACTGAGTGCAATGTGCACTCTGAGACCCAGCAGCCCTCAATAAAGATTCAGTTCTGTCTCTGAGGATCAAAGCAGGAGTGAACCAAGGGAACTACTCAACTTCCTTTACTTGATGCTGAAATGAGTGGTTGCTTGTTTCAGGGTGATTCTTTATGGCAGTTTCAAGTTGTGCATTGCTCCTAATTAGATGGCCATCTACACAGCCACATCCCTTTAGAGGGTATGGAGATACCTCTAACTTAAGCTGTCCATCCCCTCTGCACTGAGGCTTACACTTGAGTTACCACAGCTTGTACATGCTGCCATGCCCAGTCCACACCATCGCCCCGAGGAGCACAGGGATGGCCACAGCCTCACGGTGCTTTCCCACCACTGCCCTCATTGCCCACAGTGTCACTCTGCCTGTCTTGCTGGGTGTGCTGCAATGGCACACCAAGTACAAATAACCAACAGGACAGACCTGGGGAGTCGGGCAGAGCAGGAGCACAGAGTCCTAATGTCCAGCCCCAACTCTGGAGAAGCATCTTGAGCAGGGGAGGCAAGCAAGCGCTGTAGCTTGCTGCCAAATCCCTGCACTGACAGGCGCTTCCAGCTGACAGTTGCTGGGTTGGGGTTTTTTTTCCTTTCATAATGATATAAATTATCGCAGGTTATAGAAGGCGCTCAGCTGGAGGGAATCCCAGCTTTGGGAGATGTTTTCCTAGCGTTTTTCTGAAGTACTTTTTCTCAGGAAATCACAGTGGTCAGCGATACCTCATGCTGTTTTTTGACCATTCGTTGGGTGATTTTCATATGTCTTGATGTGGTTGTACAGTTTTTAGGTGTTCTTTTTTGATTTAAATGGTTGCATCCATTTCTCCCCTCTCTGCTCCCCTCATTCAGCTTGCAGGTCTCCATTCTAGCTCCCTGCTGGAGAACAGGATGCTGGGGACATGCTAGGTAAGGAGACAAAACTGGAGACCAGGAAAGAAGGGAGATGCTGGGGAAGGAGGCAGGGCTGGGACCAGACTAGAAGGGTGGGAAGTCAACAAGGGCAGGTGAGCAAGAGTGATGTAGAAGGGAGTGGTGATGGGAAGGGACTAGTCCAGGGACTCAGTGTTTTAGGAAGCCAGAAGAAAAAAGAGGCAGCTTATGGAGCTTCTCCTGTGAGGCAGGGAGAGAGTCTTGGAGAAGAAAGGGGATGTCTGACTGAGAGCCTGCAGCCTCAGCCTGTGTGGAGAAGGCACTGGAGGAAAAGCATTTGATGACAGAAAAATCAACAGGAAGGGCTGAAGCTCTGGCTGGAAGCACATGAGGTTAGTGCAAGACATTTCACTGCACTGATGAGTACATGAGTTTGTAATGTCAGCACAGTGAGAATTTATTGCCTCCTCACTCAAGTCTCTCCAGCCTGCTCAGCCCCAGAGCCGCTGTATGCGCTTGTCTGCAGAGGATCAGCCAGGGCAGCAGGTGACCAGCCACATAAAGCAACAGGGGTGAGGGATTCCATCCTCCCACACTTGACGTAGGGGCAGAAGAGGTGCCGTTAGCCTATCAGCCTTCAGCTCACAGAGATCCTGCCCAGGGCACAGGGTGCCATGTGGAGGGGTCTAGCCCTCTGCAGGCAGTGGTCCTGGGTCCTTCCAGAGGGCAGAGACTCCAGGACAGGCCTGATCTGGAGACCCTGCTCCTTCCTCCAACAGTAAAGCAGAGAATCCCTCCAATGCCCGAAGGACTCAGATACCAAGTGTGCAGAAGGAGCAGGGGCCAGGGACCACCCCCAGCACCCAGAAACCCTCCTGCCATTGCTGGAGAGTGGCCCTTCAGAGTGTCCACTGTGCCTGGTGCTGGTCTCCAGCACCCCATCTGCACTCACCCCAGCACCAATCATGCCGGGGCTTGCAAAGTGGAGGAGTTGCAGGATACAAGGATGCTTAATTACAGAGCAGCCCTGGAAACCAGCAGCAGCAGCAGCAGGGCTGTGGGCCGGGGGG
>NW_009941600.1:390-5491 GCF_000696875.1 Nestor notabilis | reverse complement strand
AAATAAAAATTGTGGATCCAGCCGCGGGGAACAAAGTGAGGGAGGCTTCTGCGCCTGCATTGCTCCGTCTCCCTCCCTTCCCCTCAACTTCTCTCACCTCTCCCGGCCACCCTGGCTCCCAGCATGAACCTGCATGTGACAAGAAGACCCAAAGTGTGGCTGTGATGCAGCAGCTCCGGAGGCAGAACAACCACTCTGGGCGGACAAGTGGGTGTGCAAGGCCTCCTCCATCAGCAGCCGCCTGCTGCAGAAATGCATGAGGAGGGTCAAAGAGCCTCTTTGACCAGCAAGAAGATCAAGGCAAGATGGACATGGGACCAACTGGCCTCATCCACCACCCCAGAAGAGACTGTGGGGTGCTATATGTCTGAGCCCCCATCGTAGTGGGGTCTGCCCAGGGAGAAGTCCCTCTCATCCCCTCCTGACATCTCCATTGCAGCCTCTTCCACAGCAGCAAGAACTGTGCTTTCAGTATTTTGCAAAGATTTATTTAAAAATGTTGAAACTAACATCCCACAAGAATTGAATATTTCACCACGAGGAGAAGAGAAATCCTACAAAAATATATATCACAGCACACAAGGGCAGGGGAGGGGGAAGAGCGAGACTGAGCAGGGAAGCAAGAGGGAGGACAGAGGGGAGGATGGGAGCCGCAGCAGAACGAGACTGAGTGGCAAAGGGAGAACAAGAGAGGAGTGGGGAGAGCAAAACAGTAGGAGAGTAGAGATAACCGGGAGGGAGACCGTGGTACAGGACAGGCATGGGAAGCAGGAAAACAATGGGAGAGGAAAAACAACAGGAAAAAAGGAGTAGAGAGCAGCAGTTGGTGTAGGAAGGGGGCCCCCCTCTATGATCTTGCCAAGGTAGGGCCAGGACTACAGTGAAACATCAGCAGGGATGCAATCAGGGAGCTGGAGTTTGGCCCAGGGCTTTTGTGCTGCAGGACTCGGCTCTAAGGCTGTGCCATAGACGTGGTTTGTCAGAGTGAAGAAACAAAACCACAGTTTAATTCAGAACAGTCTGGAGGTGATTGTGTTTAAGAACTTGCAGGGAATGAACAAACCGCTCCTTTCCAAGCATTTTTCCTTATCTGGAAAGGGAGTGGGGAATGAAGGGACCAGATTTGCAAGGGCACTTAGGTGCCATTGAGGAAGAGGTAGATAGCCCTCTCAGAAGTTGTGGGGTGCTTGGCTGGATGTGAGTCCCTGGAAATTGGACCAGAAGAGTGGTGTGGAAGCACACAATGGAGGTCTGCTCCCTTGCCTACCAGTTGCAAGCAACCAGATGGGAAAGCCTGAGCAGGATTTGGCTTTGTGACCATACCACTGCTGGGTAAATGGGAGTAGACTCCAGTTCCTGCTCCAAAACAATAAAGGGTAGAGGGGAGAGATTCTCCCTCAGGTCTTTCCACTGCACTCACAAGAGAGACCACCCTTTTGTTAACAAAGCTAGGACCCTCCAGGAGCTCAGCAGAGATATGATTCCTTCAACTCACACCAGCCCACCTGGACATTCCCTTTTAATTTCACAGAAATGCGGGCAGGCTCAGCCCAAGGCCAAGAACATTTTCAGTCGGTTTCCCCACACACCTTTCTCTGTAAAATTTCCACTGGAAAAAATTAATCCAAATCTTTCTCCTCCAGTCAGGTAGAAGACAGGGAAACCTGATGGGCTGTGACTGAGAAGGTGCTGGCCTCTGCCCTCACTTGGTGCTTGGTGCTGTCAATCTGCCTGTGTGTGCATCTTGTAGACTATTAGCCTGTGCCAGGGAGGACACTGTGAGCATGCTCTGGCTCCAGTCTGCATAGGGGAAGATGGGTTTGTAAGGCTCCAGCCATGGAGAAAACAGATCCAGCGAGATTATTTATTGACTGGAAGAAGCTTGTGTGTCCACACGTGTTTTGAATGTTTCGTTCAGGGACAAAGAGTAGCAATGAATGTTCGGGCAGGACAATGAAGTTGTTTCCCTTACCTAAGCTGTTCCGTGTGAGAGAGCGAATGACTGTCATAAAGACATATTTGACTAGAAAAAGTGGTCTTGGAAAAGATGTTTAGCATATCCAAGCTTCTGTCATTGTAAGAGTTTTCTCTACAGCATTCCCCAGCTTCCCCCTTACCACAGTATCCGTGAAAGGCTTCACTCCCTGGAGACACAAAAACAGAAATGTGTTAAAGGGGGAGAAAAAACCCCAAACCACCAAAATCTGATTTGTTTGCAGAGTTCACAGAAGCCAGGCCAGCAGAGCACAGGGCTTCCCCACATCGAGTGTTGGAAAATGTTTTCACTACACCTCCTGCAGTGCCCTGGCACTTTCTTACAGACCTTCTCCCCATGCAGCATGTGGAAAGAGAAAGTCCAAGGACAGCCCTTGAAGTGGTAGAGTCTAAACTCTGGCCTTGTTTCAACAAACACTATTGATCAAAGAGCAATCTAATTAATCTGGCCTGGAAGATTACTTAAACCAGTTCAAGGCATTATATTGTAAACTGCCAGCAATAAGCAGTGCAGCCTCTTGCAGACTGCATGCAGATGTCCTTCCCCAACACTGATGTGCCAGCAAGAGGGGGAACAGTGGGCAGGAACAGCCATCTGCCCCCTTCTCTGCCCATCCGCAGCTTGATCGCCCACCAAAGCCTTGAATGGAGCCTGAATAATGAAAAGGCTCAGTAATAGATCGATCTACAGTAAAGCAATAATATCCCCTGCTACAAGCAGAGGCTCAACCTGTGCTTAGACTTGAGACCTCCGGAGTCCTTTTCCACCTACATCTTTCAGCCATTCTGTGCTTTTAATAAGCCAGTAATTTTATTTGACCTGTCATTTTCACCAAATCTCTACTGTTTTTTGCAAAGCTTATTGCAATTTACACTCTCATTTAAATGTCCTTCATGGTGAGTCAGATGGGACTGGAGATCACCTAACAGTTCAGCTGAGTAAATGGGCAGAACCAGGCCTCTCATGAAATTCCCTGTGCTTTGTCCTATAAAGAATAGGCTTTTACTGCAGAGATAAAAGATGAAAAGAGCCATTTCCTTTTCTCCAAGATGACTTTTGTCAGGGACCTTGTATCGTGCATTAGGGCCTTCATATTGTGGGTGAGTTTCCTGTGTCTGGCCACACCAGTGCGGCAGCTGAAGGTGTTTGTACAGTATAGGGGCAACTTAACCAAAATCTGCATCATTTCAGTTCAGTGGCTGTCATTGTGGAGTCTGTGAGCACAAAAGCGAAGGGAGAGTGACTATTGTCATTAAGCTGAAATTTGCGGTTCCACCCTTCCTCAAAGTGACACCCATGGGTCCACACATTGGAAGAGGTTGAGACACACTGATCTTGCTCACACAAATAACTGACAATGTGGCTGCTGGCCTTACAGACCACCACAGCCCTGAAGTACCTGCTCAGGCAACCAGTTTGCACTGATACCTGTGCCACTAGTTTTGTTCCCCAACCAGCTGCGGTATAAAACTTAGGAAGGTTGTTCCCTCTCTCATGCCCTTGGTGAGTGTTGCCTCATGGTTCTCCAGTCACCTTGCATTCCAGGATAGACCTACCAGCAGTATGTGACAACCTCCCAAATGTTCCCAAGGTCTAGTCTAAATTGCTCTTTGTCATCCCAGGCACAGAGAGGCACGGCTGCTGCTTGTTGCCTCTGGCATGAGTGTCTAAACGCAATTCCCTACCTCAGCCCAGCAACTGTTAAGTTCCTCATGCCCAGCAGTATCTGCATGCCATGCTGAAGAAGCTGAAGCAGTATCCCAATGTACAGGATGCTTCATAAATGACATGCTGGGCAGATGGCTTCACCTCAGATTTTCTGAAGAACATCACCATAGACTGATGCTCTTCAGGAAAACATTGCTGAAGGAGACTGAGGGGGTGGATGGGGACAGCAAGGAGGCTTCCAAGAGATCAAAACATTTGGAAAGCTAAAGGAACCTTTTCCAACTTTAACTGGCAAGAGAAGTGGCAGGGGGAGGAACTGAGAGAAAAAAAATTGGGGACAGAGAGATGATGAAAGATACAAGCTGAAGAGAAAAAACCCAAGAGTGTTAAGCAGAAAGAAAATGGAAAGATGTGAATATCTTCCATCTAGAGGGGAGATAATGTTTCCTTCAAGGAAGTGGGTTGCTGAGGGGGCCCAGGTGCTGTGTGAGCCTTTTCTGCCCAAGCTTCATCCATCCTTGGGACCCTCAGGAGGGCCAAGGCCTTGGGAATAGAAGACCCTGCCACCACCTGAGTCCCGGCTGAGGGGAGACCGAGCCCCGGCGGGCAGTCCTGCAGCCACTGAACTCCAGACGTTCACTTCAAAACACACGACGTGGGAAGGGACACACAGAGGGATTAGGGCCCATGGGGACAGGGGTACGCCTTTCCACCTTGCCTACCCCCAATGCCAGGCATGCACTGGTGAGAGAGTCATGGAGATCCAAGTGTGTGTGCTAGGAGACAGGCCAGGGAGGCTGAGATTTCACACCACCACCAGCTCTCTTCCCTCCCACCATCCAGCTCTCTCATCACCCTGTCCTAAGCGGGCCCAGGGGGTGTGTATCCCCAGCCTTCCCCCAGAAGGAGGCTAAGGAGGCCCAGCTTGTCCATTTGCCCAGGCACATCCTGGTGGAGTTAGTTAATGGTGGTGGTGGTGGTGGGCCGTGGCACAAGGAGGTCGTTTATTCCTGGGGTAGCAGAGGCGGCGGGAGGCTGTGCTCGCCAGCTGTGACAAGAGGGTGTGGGGAGCCAGCTCTGCTTCTCCCGTGAGCATCACAGGTTCACCAGTGGGATTCTAGAGGAAAAGGGAATCAGAAATTAATTAGCAAACAGGCACTCACGCTGCTCCACTGCTCCCGCTAACTGTCCTGCTCAGCCTGCCTGTCCTCTATCCCCTGCCACCACCTCCTGCCCTGGCTCACCGGCCACTCACCGGTTCAGCTGGAAGGCTGTGCTCTTCCCGTGGCCCCCCAACTTCTCCTGGCCCTGTCTGGACTCCTCCGCCTCAGGTGTGGGGGCCAAGGAATCACTGTAGGGCCCCAGGATGCTGACGGTGGTGGGGGAGAGGTCTGCGAGGGGCTGCTGGCTATCCTGCTGCCTCCCACCGCTCTGCTG
>NW_009941600.1:0-351 GCF_000696875.1 Nestor notabilis | reverse complement strand
TTTGGAGAGAGACAAGGGGTGAGGTAAAGAGTGCTTCCTCAGACACTCTCCAGCCCTTGATGACAGAGAGGTTCATGGGACCCAGCTATGCTCAGCGTTAGAGCCCAGCCATGTGCCAAACCTCTCCACGGCTTGAAGCACCAGATCTGCGCCCTTGGGACAAACAGGTCCCAAGCCCACTGTCCTCCTGTCCACCCATCTGCAGACACCAGCATCATGACAGCCTCCGTCAGCCCAAACCCACTCACCAGAACTTGAATATGATCCCGGTGGCAACCAGGACAATGATGATGGAGATGGTGATGGTGACGTACAGCTGAGGGTCCACACCTGTGATAGAAAGGGGGAGAG
>NW_009941599.1:0-10028 GCF_000696875.1 Nestor notabilis | reverse complement strand
TTGCTGAGGGCGCACGCAATTCCATTGTCCACGTCACCAACAAAGACGTTAAACAACACAGATCTCAACACCGATCCCTGAGGGACACCGCTCCTTACTGGTCTCCACGTGGACATTGAACCGTTGACCACAACTCTTTGTGTGTGGCCATCCAGCCAGTTCTTTATCCACTGAGTGGTCCATCCATCAAATTGGTGTCTCTCCAATTTAGAGACAAGGAGGGCGTGTGGGACAGTGTCGAATGCTTTGCACAAGTCCAGGTAGATGATGTCAACTGCTCTGCCTCTGTCCATCAGACCCGTAGCCCCATCTTTCTCAAAATGGCACCAATTCGACTACATAAGTTAATGAATGAGAAATATTCTTTCTGCCTTCCTTTCATACTTAGCAGTAAATAGTAACAAGAAAAGAGATTCTCCACTGAAAATCAATTCAATGTTAAGAATCACACTGTCATAAATCACACCGGGAAAAAGCTCTATAAACATACACATGCATTGGTAAAATCCTAGTTTACATATAAAACTGCAGGAAACCTGTTTGGGCATTATCTGGCCAAGGCTTCCTAAGCACAACAGAGACTGTATTTCTGGGGAATTTGGTCCCATAAAAAAAAGAAAAATACACAACTATTTCTCTTGCAGTGTTCTCCTTTAAGTAACACCACAAGACCTGCTAGATCTAGACTTTGTAAGGAAATATCTCTTCCTGATTAAATTTTTACTGTTCATCAAAATATCTACTCATCTCCATTACTGAGCACTGGAAAATATTCATTAGAGCGTCACCACCAGTGTACTACAGAGACTGTGAGCATATGTAACCCAATATAGCACAATACACCACTTCCTCTTCTGCTAAAGGGAATCAGTGACTGGGGCTCTGATCATACTGAATGCTAAGAAACAAAATCCAGTGTGGACAGAAAGAAAAATTCAGCTTACAATTTCCATATACTAGAGCAACAGTCAGGCAGAATTCAAATGGATACCAGGTTTCATTATCAGCAAAGTTTACAAAGTCTCTATACTTATATATCTTTTTTTCAAGTTTATTTCCAGTGCACAGTGAAAATTATCTAAAAATGTAAAATAAAAACCCCTCCATTCCTCCATTAAGAGTGACTTCAAAGGAAACCTTTCAAATACTCTAGACTACTCCCTTATTAGCAATGTTAAAGCACCTAAACCAAAAATTTATGGCAATGATCTGCTAATGAAATACTAGTCAAGTCATTCCAATCTCTTTCATATTTGTCTAATCTAGGGGAAGACAAAGGCTGAAATTAAATTCCATCTCTGACTGAGATGTGTGGATACTATGGCAGTATCATGCATAATAATCTTTATTCACCTCTGTTTTCTGAGCTGCTGAATCCATCATACCCCATTGCAAAAATTGATTGCTACCTTTGCCATTCACATTCTTCAATGTGAACGTCCCTATAAATTCAGACATGATTTTGAGTACAAAGGTTTTAACTTTATGTAATCTTGTTAGGAAAAAGGTTTCAGCTAGCCCTATAAGGTAGCTTCCTGTTGTACACAGCTGTACTTGAGGACAGAAAGCAAAATAGAAACACATCTATTTGCTACAGATAATATTGCACTTCCATGCAGACACAGTGGAATTAGTATAGGATTATGAAACAAGTCCAAAATTAATTTCCTGTTTTTTTCATATTCTGAAAACTGGTAGCAAAATATTAGAATATGGATATAAAGGTCTCCATATTTGAACAATATTAATGTAAAATAAGCTGTTTGCAAATAACATGCAGACATCACACATATGATATAGCTTAACTTCCTTCTCAAAATCTCTGGCCTTGACATTTCAAATGCAAGGCCCTGACATTAAATGAATACTGTTAGTATTTTTCCATTTATTATTATTATGCGGGGGGTGCGTGTGTCCAATTTATATTTACTACAAGCTTAACTGGGCAAACATTTCTTGAGTTAACATTGGCTTACTAAACTGCATGGCTACTTCCATAGCTGGTGTCTGATCTCAGACAAAGATGCCCTTCTATTGATTAGGCTTATTGAAGTGTTTGTTGATTGCCTCCATCTGCTAGATGACTACTTCATATGGAAGCCTAACACAAAGCAATCACTAGGAAGCAATTAATCACATACATTAAATGCAAATGAAGTAGATTAGAAAAGACACAGCACCGATAAAGGAACAAAATATTTTTCTTAACCAACCTATTTTGAACCAGTAGGCTGTGCTTCTGAGACTTCCAGGGCACAAGCATGGCACTAACCCCCCAAAGCATCATCTGCAGTGCTGACCCCATCCAGATGCTAAAACAGCAGAAGCAGACAGCAATGAATGTGACTGTTAATACAGGAATTGCACTGAGCATCGATACGCCCCTCTGCAGTAGCCATATGCAGACCTTGCACAAAGCAGGCATTAGTACCTAAGCATCCATCTTCAGTTTTAAATGTTCCTTACCGCTGGAGCTTTGCTCTGTGTTTCCTTTTTTCCAATATCAATAAACATTATAGGAATAGCATGCTGAACAATAACAGAGCCCTGGTTTTGCATGCTAAAGCACTAGTTGAAAGCTTAAACACATTTTGTTAAGAACATGTATCCAAGGATTCCTTACATGGTTTATAGATTAGTATAGAGGAAAAGATGACATCAGTAGAGGAATGTAAAATTTGACCTTCAGTTAGACAGTGATTGGCATTGACTGTAATTCTTCATGAGATTTCACATAATCAACATGCTGATGCATGTGGGAAGAGTACATAATCAGCTGCTCTTGATCAGAGACCACTTTGCATGAGAAAACAATCCAGCACTGGCATTCAGTTGTCTGCGACAATTGTAACTGAAAACTAAAGTTATAGGGAAAATACCAAAGGGAAGTTGGAAAATTATTTTAATTTGAATAAAATATCACACAAGTTTTATATACATCAGAATGAGAAGAGATTATTTACTTAACCAGATGCTTTGGTCTATTGATGTTAGTTGCAAATTATCTACTTACTAATATCTCCTTACAAAATATCTACTTACTAATCCTCTTTGAGAAGGATTTTACATCCTTCTAATGAATCAGTTATTCTGCATTAGATGCATATGCTTTCTCCTGTGATGCACATCACCAGCAAAAGTTATCTACATTACCAAAACTTGGTATTGCCTAACTGTACAGTTGCACATGAAAATTCAGTGACTGCACTTAACTGCAATAAGCAGTTAATAATTGACTTAGAGAACAGATAATTTTCTGATATTCATGTGCACTTGCAATGATTGCACAAGCAACCACAGGTACACAAAGTAGAATTAAAACTGGGCTTCATTGAAAATATGACAATCATTACAATTAAATAAAAGTTCTAGAACCAAAGAATGAGATGTGTCTCCAGGTTGAGCTAATTCCCACTACAAACAACATCTTGTACCTTTTCTGGGAACTAACAATATTCCAATGTGGGTAGTTAAGAGGAAACAGAATTTAAATGATTTTTTTTTTAGCAGTGATCAGTTACAATTAGAATTTCTCTGTCAATAGGTCAGAGGGAGAGAAAAGTAACACCACCTCATCAGAGGAAGAAAGCCCTTCATTCTTCCAGCTTCCTAAAACTTCAAACTTACCAGCTCTTAATTTTACCAAGACTACAGACACTATACCACACACTTTGACACCCACAAGAATACGAAAATACAAAAGCTTTACTATTATGTAGTAAATTAAATATAGAAGTCAGCTAAGCCAAAGTTCCAACACAAACTGTTGGCAAACCCCACCTCAGAAAAAGTTGTATAAATCCTCAGTAACAATATATAATTTAGGAAATATTTGATATAGAAAAAAAAATTAAAACACCTTCCTCACCACATGTGCAGTGTGCGCTGGGTTTGTAAAACAGCTAAAAGGGTCATCAGAAGTGTCAAGAGTAGTTCTTTACGTAACAGTTAAACCATAAAGGAAGGCAACTGTCAATTCAAATGAATTTTATCCTTGTCTGGAAAACAAACAGGAGTTGTCAATCAATACTCTGTTCCGCTAACAACAATTTCAACCACCATACAGCTTATTCACTGCTCTGATCATACATGTGCACAGGTGCAATTTAATAAAAACCCTATTCAGTGTCTCTGCTTTCTTCCTAGTAGAAATACAACGTGCCTCATGTTAAAAGGACTCCTAGGCAAATAAACTTTCTCAAAGAATTAAAAAGAAAAAAGAATCAACATGAACTTCCACCTTACTAGCTCTCAGTTTACACTTCAATACAAACTTACAGTAGCCCCTTTTCCAGCCCCAAGACATAACACTTCCATGTTGCCCAGTAGAACTCCAAAAAGATGACTGGAAAGGAGACATCTTCTCAGCTAATTTGCAGATCATACAATGACAGTGTTCTGGTCCTGGCTTTCCCTCTTTGAAGCAGCATTCGCAGCAGGCACATTTGTACAAGTCCCTAAATATGTATCTAGGATACATAACTAAAACACAGATACACCTACACGAACACAGTCTTTTAGATAAGAATTTCTGTGCTGAATGTGTAAACAGAAGCAACTTAGAAACAATTCTGGACTTGTGTACCTTTGCATGGAAAAATAACATTTTGTCTTTCTTGGTTATACACACAAATGTATATATATTGGGAAGAAGGTCATTCCAGCTGGCCCCTTTTTAAATTATTCATTGTTGCACACACAGATTTTTAGTACTATAAAAGGTCACTCCTCTTCTGATTCTGCAACGCTTGCTTGTGGAGTAAAGAAGTGTCCCATGAATATGCAGACACACACCCCTGTAACACTTCAGTCACTGTGCATTAATGTGTGCTCTCTGTATATTTCAAAGTCAAACAAATAATACCTGTCATGAACATGAATTTCTAATATCTTCTATATTTCATTTTAAATGAAATGTCAAAATGATGGAAAATATTTTCCAGAAAGTTTGCAAAGGGCAGTGTCTAGTAAAAAGCTGCTATATGTAATTCTGCAGTGGTGTGAAACATCATTAAAGAGACACTGCCACAGCTTAAATCAGATTTTAAAAATCATTATTTTACTTACCTTTGTCAATCTTTACAAAGTGTAAACCGAGTACAGAAATCTGTTTGTAATCCTGATCTGTCATTCTCCAATTATAATAGCCAGTTAGATTTCCCTGCAGCTGAAAAATGGATGCCAGGATACTCTACTTCTTTGTTACACACTATCATGTTGAGAAAATATTTACAAAACACACTGAGCTGGAAGCCAAGTTTGGATGTGTGGTATTTGCAAAAAATGATTTTCCCAGTTCTCTCACCTAACGTGTATAAAAGTGCTTTTATACATTCATTTCCAATATTGGTTCAGCTTATTAAGCACCAAGGAAGACTCAATCGGTTTGTGAGTATTCCAGTCACTCGTATTCATAATATAAGCTGCCTTTTACATCAACAAGCCAGGCCTAGCAGTTCTCCCCAGCTCCTTGACCTAGTATCTTCCTCCTGTCTTTAGCAATCCTCCGTTCTTCATAGCTATATTTTTTTGTAGTCACTCAACAGCCTGCTGCTTTCACTTTTCCTCCCTGCCATGCAGTTAGTGGATTCTGATGCTCAAGGAGGCCACAGCTTAGCTGTTATTTTATATGCCTAAATCCTTACTGAACGTACCAGAAACACTTCTTACCTATTTTTTTAGGCCACAGCAGTTCTGTTCTCCCATCCTCTACTTTTCTCCCCAAACTGTCCAGCTCCTTCTCCCTGCCAACAGCAACATCAGTGCTTTAATGCACTCAGCTCCACCCTGGGTTTCTTACCATCACTTCCCACAAACCCAGATTACAGTCAGTCTACCTTCACCTCTGAAGCAGAGCTTCTCAGGGCACTCCATTAGATGCATCATGATGAGAGACTGCAAACATACAATTCTTCCTTGCAAATATGAAAGTGTTTGCAAAGGTACCAAAATGGTAAATAGTGCTATAATGCTTTTCTAATTCTCTTTGTAGTAAACCAACAGACAGTAAGTAGTTATGCCTGACTTCAATATACCACACGTACAAGTTCTTTTAGTCAGCCTTCAAGGCCAAATACATGCACGGTCTCCATTTTAAGTGGTCCATTTTAACTGCTCCACTCAAAGGAGCAGTTCCTGATAGAAAACCCTGGGCTTTAGCAAGTAGTTTACAGCAATTCCATTAATTCAAAGGATCTATGTGGATTTCTGTCTGCAAAGATTGTTAACAAATGCTTTGCTAATAAATGCTGCTGTACCCAAGTAGCAGTAGCAAAACAACTCCTTTTCGGCAGAAACTTGGTAGAGTGAAGCAGATTTCCTTCTTTTTATTAGTATAAACACTTTGCCTTAACTACCAAAGCCGCCTGTATGCAACATTTTTAGTCTTCAAGCATATTTATAAGATTTGGGTCTCAAAGATTGCTTCAACTAGAACCAAATATCCAAGTAACTGTTGGATATTGCTCCTGTTTACTAAAGAGTCTGAACAGATTTTGTGTTCCTGAACACAGCATGAACTAAACACCAGTACCATTTCTTTAGTCATTGTTCTAAGCCTTTTGGCAGCCTGCAACTTGCAAAGATGTTAACTCCCACCATTTTTTTTTTTAATTATTTTATTTATCCATAGCTGTTCTGCAAATGCTTTTTTAACCACACGATTCCTTCATCATCACCTTTTGGAGTTTGTGCCTCTGTCAGTTTACCCACTCTCAGAAAAGTCACTCTTCCACCCAAGAAGCGGTACTTGCACCTCTCCAGCTCTAGAATAAAATAGTCTTAGGCCACATAACATAGATTCCAGATTATCCAAACACTTTCTCCTCATGTGAGGACTGACAGCGATTTCATTTTGTTTCTCATAAAGAAAATTAAATTGTGATGCTTAGGAGGTGAGAGGAACAGGGGTGTTTTCTTGGGCACAGACAGAGGATTGCTTCTCTCCAAAAGGAACTATAGCATTCACTCCCATGTGTTTCCTCTTTAAGCTCACATAGATTGTGCTTGGTTTGTGGGCTGTTCTGGTGAATCTTCATTAACCCGGTAAGTTCATCTATCGCTAGGTACTCTATTTTTATGAAGATAGCTAAAGTCATTAAGTCAAGTGACATAACTTTATCATTAGCTAAGGAATACAGGAAAGTGTTGTTTGATTTGGTTTTTTGGGGGTGGTGGTGGTTTTTTTAAATGTTGGCAGAGTGTCAATTTCTTTCAACATTATTATTTCAGATTTGTGATCCATCCAAACACAGTTCACACAGCTGAAAAGCTGAATCTTACCAAAAGAGAAAGCATTGATTTTGAGGCAGAAAATGAATCTGTGATGTCCGTACTACCTGCACTGTGATCTCTAGCAGATAAATTATTAATGCAAGTGTATGAACATCATTTTGTTGTGATTAGATTTCACTTAAATTTTAATTTAAAAAAAAAAGAATAAAATCACAGGGGATCGAAGAAGCAGTCACATAAGATAAGCAAGTCAGTCAAAGTTTTATTTTTCATGTTTGTGTGCTGGGATTATCTCAAATCTTATCATTCATGCAGCAAATTACCAAGAACTACATTAAAAATGTGTATAGCCATTTTCATTTTTGAAAGATTCAAGACTATAAATAATTAAATGGGTGAGGCATCTGTTATTTATGAGCTGAAATGACAGTTTTAATTTAGTTCTTCGTTTAGCTGAGCCTGACGTATTGAGACTAAGTAAAAGAAAACACAGGAAATATTTTAAAATGACATCTCACAGAGCTCAGACCTTCCAAGGATGCAAATCAAACACTGTTGGGGTTTTTTTGTTTGTTTTGTTTTCCTTCAAGGCCCATCAGAAAACACTTTTGATTCATGACCCAGTATTGCATGTCCATGTGGATTCTGATGACAAGGTAGAGCAACCACTGTGGCTTCACAAAATAAATCAGCCATATTACTTCTCCACAGACATTCTGGAGAGATAAATTATTTATTTAGTACAAGGATACCAGTCAAACATGTTGCTCAAACCACAGCACTATTATGAAGCAGATTATTTCCCATATTTTTTTCATTCCTTTTCTCTCTACAATTGTATCCTGCACTTTATCTAAAATACTACACTGACCTTTTAATGAACATGTGAAATTCATAGACTTACTTTCTCCCAGTGCAAACAGGAATCTAGTTTATTAATAGGTAAAAGGGAACATATGCAATGATACATATACCAGTCCTGATGCAAGTCATACTGTTGTGAATAGAAATATGCCCTGTGAGAGACTCCAAAACTCTCTAACAAGGTTGCCAAAAAGCTGGATGAGTCAGATAAAAATAAAAGGTGCCCATCTTCATGTTGCCAACTTGCCTGCTGAAACTCATGCTTTGGTTTGTGGGGGAGAAAAAGAGATCGGGCCCAGATTACAGATTTAGTATTCAAAGCACAAACACACAAAAAAACCCCACCACACAACACTTTCTTTGTGTTATTTGTATATACCCCATCTTCAAAAAACGTATCACCCTCAAAGCTCAAGGACCTAGAAATCAGAACTCCTAAACTTAAGAGATTCAATTATTCGCATACATCTTTATTACAATTAATTTCAGATCAAGTTTACTTTGGAGTTGACTGTCCCCAGGCAGATTCATAGCTTGAGGATATTGGTGGGTGGGGATTCCTCCAAGAGGGAAGTTTTTCAATGGCAAGGAATATCATAATTCTCAAACGGAGGAGAATCAGGTCTGGACTCCCAAGTGGTCAGCCTGGGACAGAACTGCTTTTCAAAGACGATGGACGTACACAGTTTTCACAGAAATCAATGGTAGTCATCATAGCTCACTCATTCTCTCTGAAAAGCACTGCTGTGAGAGAACAGGTTCATAACACATGTTGAATCCAGTGATAAAGGATGGCAGAGAAAAGGGAAAAAAAACCAAAAAAACAAAACAATAAAAGGAAAAAGGCCTAAGTCCAGAGCCATGAACTTTGTAATAAGAAACTATCTTCTACTAGATCAGTTATTAGAGGCTGGCCTCATAAAAGACTTTCTGTGCCTATGAACATCTCTTAAATCTTAGGCCATCAGTGACACAACATTACTACCATGCCTGGAATCTTCAGTAACTTTCTTTTGATATCTTCTACTTTCACAGAGAACCAACTATATATTCAGAATTTTAGGGAAGTATAACCCTCCCAGTGTTACACAATTGTAGTGTTTGTTATTAGCATGGAAAAATATCAATGCCTCAGCTTTTTGATTCCTCACCTACTGCAATACTAGGAAAAGGCATTTCAAGAGCCTGGGTGATCTTTACATTTTTTCCTCTTCAAGAAGAAAAGGCAACACAAAAGAATGCTGACATTTCATTCCTCCAAAAGAAGGTAAGAGTCTTTCTCTGCATCTTATCTCATTTCTCATTGCCCATTTATTTAGTAGGATTGTCCTGGGTTCAGCTGTAACAGTTATTTTTCTTCTTAGTAGCTGGTGCGGTGCTGTGTTTTGGCATTAGTCTGAGAACAGTGCTGATAACACTGATGCTTTAGTTGTTATGAAGTAATGCTTACCCTGATCAAGGACTTCTCAGTCTCATGCTGTGCTGGGGAGGAGGGGTACAGGAAGCCAGGAGGAAGCAGAGACAGGACACCTGACCCAAACTGGCCAAAGGGCTATTCCATACCACAGCACGTCATGCCCAGTATAGAAACTGGAGGAAGTCACCCAGAAGACCCAGATCACTGCTCAGGTCAGGCTGGGTATTGGTCAGCAGGTGGTGAGCAATTGTATTGTGCAGCACTTGTGGGGTTTGGGTTCGGGGATTTTTTCCTTTCAATTTTTAGTTTTATATTCTCTCCCCTTGTTATTTCCCTTATTATTGGTAGTAGTAGTTTTATATTATATTTTAGTTATTGGACTGATTTTATCTCAACCTGTGGGGTTTACATTCTTTCAACTCTCCCCCCATCCCAGCCTGGGAAGGAAGGGGAAGGAGGGAGGGTGAGTGAATGGCTGCATGCTGCTGAGTTACTGTCTGGGTTTAAACCACAA
>NW_009941598.1:28643-107843 GCF_000696875.1 Nestor notabilis | reverse complement strand
GACTGCTGTAGCTGAACCCAGGACAATAATTCAAAGGCTTCTCTTTTAATTTGGATTTCAAGCTTAAAGTAATTCAACTGAACTTAGATACTACCTTGATATTTCTGATACATTTTCTCGTCTGCTTCTCTAATTAAAAAGAAAATCAAAACCTGTTAGCATGACGCTTCATGGCTGTCTTACTTCATATCAATTGGATTTGCTTTAACCTAAATCTTCACATTAATGGTGTCCATGTTAAGAAGGCAGTTAATCCTTCTGTGGTGCTGTACTGAGCTATACATAATTTTTATTTTATATCTTTGATTTCCTATGTAGAAGGAGGTTGTTATGATTTCCAATCTGATGTAATTAAGTAACTTTAAGATCTCCTTCAATTGTGTCACTTGAGGAAGCAACTTAGTTTGAGGTAAGCAAGTATTTTCTTCTTTTGGCCAGTTGTTTTTCATTTGATCTGAAAATACATTTTCCTCCCAGAGGAGCTTTGATTTGTTTCCAGGAGTGTATGCCTATTAAGTTGCCATTGACATACAGAAATATTATTTCTGTCTCTGTTTTATGTGAGTATCTGTCATCACAGCCTGAAGTTGTCAAAAGAATTTTTTTTACGAAGTTGGAAAGAGCTCTTCAGAGGGTTTTATACTTTTGCTGGTTTAATTCTGCGAACACTAGGTCTGCAAATAGAGTATGTTTATGACGTTCAAATATTAATTCGTTCTTGAAAGCAGCTTTGTTCACAGGATTAGTGATGGCATAACAAGTAGGTCATTCCACAAAGGTCAGGCTAGCATATTCAGAATTGAAAAGCAATGGTCAATACTGTACCATTATAGTGCATTACATTAGAATCAGCTTCCATACTATCAGAGAAATGAGTGTATAGGCTATAGGTACAAGCCTATTTAAGTGATAGAGAAATACCACTGGATATCTTCTACTTCCAATATCTGGTTATTTAAAAGCACCCAGTTCTGGTGGGAGAAGAAGGCGGCTGACAAAACATCTGTATTTATATATGTATGTATTTATATATTCATAAGTAGTGTATGGGTGTTCTGTCTTATCATAGTGGATGTGTAGCATTAATTTGGCTGTACTGGCTGATTGTTCCTAACAGGTAAAAACTTGCCAATGGAATTAGTTATGTTTAAACCTAAAATTTCTGTATGCCATTTTTTCCTCTGCAAAGGCCCTCTGCGATATTTTTTTTAAAGTAGTATACTATTTATTAAAGCAATCTTTTCTTAGCTGCATTCTTTTCCTAATCAGTGTTCAAATATTCTTGCCTTGGCAGAATAGATGTAAATATTGCTGTCAAATTCACTTTGTCCTTATGACAACAATGAAAAACATGAGAGGTATGAAGAAACATACATCAAAACATACATCAAACTGGCAAGCTAGAAGCTAGAATTTCTTAATAGGAGCAATAGAAATACTGCTCAAGCATGCTTCTGAAATACATTAGTACCTTTTAGGTAATCAATCATACTAAGGAACTTCCTAGTCTTAAAGATTTTCTGTGCTATTTTAACTGTTCTTATACAAGAATGATAATTGTGCTATTTTACTGAAAATAACCTGTCACTAAATTCAGTATTTATGAGAAACAGATTGCAGAAAGATACGATTGAAAATCAGCAGACTTTTAAATATTTATGAATCAGTTAAAATATCACCCATATTTTTGCTGTTCATTTCAGATTATAAAATAAACTGCAGTGATTTAAAATGTGGTTTTGGCTAAATATAGAAGTAGTTTATGGCTGTAAACAATTAACAGCCAAGTGTTGATGTCCTTAATCAGCTCTTGTTCTTGCAAAACACCAACTTAGCTTTAGGTATGGTGATTTGAAAATATGTTTTCCTAAAAGAGTTAACTATTTACCTACTGAAAATGGTTATGCTACAAGTAAGGGGTAATTTCATCATCTTAAGCATGATGTTTAAATGTACTATAAAGACTTCAGAATCCCAAGGATACCTGTGTGGCTCAAGCCAGAAGCACTCTGTACTTGTTTGCTCACAGTAATCCCAGCCATTGCACAACATCATGAACATGTTGTCCAAGGAATTACTCCTATGTTGTACTTCAGTCAACAGACCATGAGGCAATGAATTGTCAAGATACTGATGGTTCCAAGTGAAGGAAGTTCAGCTGAGGAATTTTGATATTAAGGTACTTGATTCATTAAACCAGTTTATTAAACAATACATGTTGGGGATGAAAGAGTGGTTTTAGATGAAAAGATGAATTAATGTTCAGTATTCTAAATTTGTAACTCAGAATAATACTTTGGGAAAATAAACCTGATTGAGAAAGAGTAAAGTAAAATGATTTGTAATGGCAAAGATACGCATTCCAGATAATGTTCCGTGATCTCAGGAATTTACTTTAGGAAACATCTGCGATAATAGAAGAAATCCAGAAATGCATTTTGTTCTGAGTTTCAAAGGTTCTAAACAGAGACTCAGGATTCATTACTACCATCTGCTGCCTCCTAAATGGCTTTGAAAATTTGCATCCTTTTTACTAAATGCTAATGAGATTTTAACATTTTTCTCTGTGAAAGAATTGAACTGAGCAAACCTAGTACTTTTTACCCTGATTCTCTCAACCTCTTTTTACTGAAACAGAATCGTTGGATAGTATCAGCCATCAATTTCACATAACTGCCTTTTTCATTCATGCTTGTTTTGTCTGACAGTATACATCACAGACAATCCTTGTGTCAATGTTTTTGTAGTTTGTTAATTACGCACTGTCAATGTTGCATGGATGTTTTAAGAGTGTCTAAGTATCTACATACTCTTTTGTCACCTTTCTTAACTTTGTATGCCATATTGAGGACTCCTAGTAATTACTGTAATATTACTTCAGAGAAGTCATGTCAGCGTGTGCATGCCATTAATGCATTAATGTGTCAAAACAGCAGTGAATGACAGCTCTCGGCAATCTTAAAAGCTACTAATGGTAGGCCAACTCAGAGAAATTGATTTGTAAGCAACACTAAAGCTATAAAACTTTTGTTCTGATATATGGCTTCACAAAGTCTTTTTCTTACATTTAGTGCATGAGTAACAGCTGCTTGAATAAAGTCACAATCTGTAAGTTCGAATGCTTCATGCTATCATGCTAGCGTGTTCCTGCCAGAAGAAAGGTAGCAGAATGACAGAAAAGTGAAAAGAATTCAGTTGTTAACATTGAAAAAGAAAATCCCAAATACTGCATTGTTTCACCAGCAGAAATCTAGAGTAACTCAAGAGGTGAGAGGAGTAGATCTTGACTTGAATTTTAGTGAGTGAGATTGGACTCTAATGTGAACTATATTTATGAACTTGTGATGAAAGGCATTTAGTAACTAGAATTATAAATAACTGATAGTTAGTATTAAAACAGTGGAAAAAAAACCCCAAAAGCCACCAAAAAATACCTGGGGCAGTGGAACTGTGATACAAATACAGGGAAAACAGTTTTCTAATGGCTATTGAGTAATGACCTTTCTATGTAGCACCCACTTCAGCAGCCTGGAATCATAGTTTGCAATTACCTGACTGGACACAGGGGAAGGAGAGAGCACATGAGAGAGGTAGTCCCTTTCAGAAGACAAAAGTGGTTGCAGCTGCAAAAGGTTTGAGGTATGCAACTTCTTAAAGGAAATACATTCAGAAACGTGTCTCATGATTCCTACATCTACATATTATGTGTTGATATGAGACCTTTTTTATTTTCCTGAATGGGGTGTGCAGTTTAACTTTCCTGAACTTATTTTTATCAAAAATCCATGTTCATTTATCACAAACATATGAGGGAAAAATGTCTGGAAGTTTCATGTCAAATGTCAGTACACAACTAAAATCCTGGCTGTTTTGATGTCAGTGGGAGCTGTGTTATCAACTTCAATGAAGCCAGAATTTTGCTGTATATATTCACATATGTCTTATCTCCCTGCAGAAGTGAGGGCTGGAAGGAAGGCAGATGGGTTACTGGAAATGAAAAATAAACAAAAGCAGCATAGGACAAGTGAGGAGAAAGCAGGTTAGTTTAAATGGAGTGAGAGGCAAAGAAATAAGAAAAAGAACAGAAATAAGATAAGGCAAAGGAAGACTGAGAGAAGAACAAATGAAAAAGAGTTTCCTAGTATTTATAATAGTGAGATGAAAAGTTTAGGATCTTTGATCCACATAGTAAAATGTTCTTTCTGTTCAGTGTCAGGATAGCAAAAAGCCGTTGACAAATACAGCCATTAACCTGGAGGTACTTTAAGGGCTCTCCTGTTTAATGAAATACTCAGTTTCAATTGAGAAGGGAGTGGGGGGGAAGCAGAGAACAGAGAGGGGAGTTTTCTGAGCAACTGTCTCTTTGTGACTCTAATAATATTCCCCACCTGCCTCCTATAACACCTGCCAGTAAATCATGCCAGGAAAGCAGAAGTATTTTCTACTACTTCACTGAAGAACCAGCTACTAAGGGAAAACCACTATAAGAATCTTTAATTTCTGAAAAGAAGTGGAAGTTGCTGAAAGCTAAAAAGAAATCCTTCAGTCTTTGTTTTCCTTTCTTTCCTTTTCAGGTATTTTTATTGTAGTCATTCTGGCCTGAGGGCATAGGCAGATTTATATGCACCTTTTATTAGAGCAATTAGTGGTGTTTGGGAAGAAAGAGACAAGCTTTTGAGGAAGCAGAGGAAAAAAAAAAAAAAGGAAGTCCTTATGTATCCAGAAACTTGTCTGCTTTTTTGTCTTGAAAGTGTCCATTCAGTGTTCAGGAGCTTGATGTCCTCCCCCTTAGTGGCTTTTGATGGGGATATAGGGAGGAAAAAAGTTATTAAAAAAAAGAAAAAAATAATCCAGAGATTTCCTCTTTCTGCACGATTAGTCACTGTGATTTTCTGATGCCAGAGCTGATCTCCATCTCAGCAAAGGCTGACAATGACCAGAAAGATACACAAACTGTGTTTGAATGCACAGGAAGTTTTTTGTTATTATTTTTAAGCTGCTTGATAAACCTCTTCATAAAGGGAGGTTTGCCTTAGGTTTTATTAATACCTGGACTTTTAAAGTAAAAATGAATCATGAAAAGTGCATGTGGAAAATGAGATATAACTAAACTTGATTAAAAAGGGTTCTGCAAAGCACAAAATATTCTAGTGGTCATCCAGGCTGAGTTTAGCAAATTGCTGTCATATTATTACTAATGGTAAATGCTGAACATCAAAACCAGAACTGTTTATAATTCATAAGTTCAAGTGTGAGTTCTCCCATATGTTACACCCACACTGTATATTTTGGATTTTTCAGGGTATTTCCAATTAAGTGTACAATATAATAGTGTTAAGTCTTATGCCTTTCTTAAAAATTACCAATTTCATCTTGAATCCAGGGTTCTTTGAATCCTTTTTAGCTTAAAGTCTTAGATTTTTTTTTTTGGGGGGAGTGGGGCAGAAGAGAATTTATGTGTTACTCTTATGAGCATCATGAGAAAAATCTTCTAACAAACTTTTTTTCTAGCTAATCAAGACTCATATTTTTTTATTAACTATTTCTCATGTCCTAAAACTTTTTCACACAGAGGAATGCCATTTCATAGGATTAATTTTAAAAGATACACTGACTGCCATGCTAGAGCAGGAATCCACAATGGACATGATTTAAAATGACAGAAAGAAACCTTAAATAATCTTTTGGATCTGCAAGGATAAAGTGACTGAAATGTTCTCTTGGGAGGATTATTAGATAATGCTAAGTATCTTAACAGAAATTACTCTTTTTTTTTTTTTTCTTATTATGTGTGCAGCATTAATCATTTTTACATCATTAATATGGATTATCTTCTCTGTGAGATGGATGTCATAATTATCAGTGTTTAGGAACTTAACATGTAACATTAAGCAAGCTCATAACATGAATTAAGGATATTTTGCCATCTAGAAGCAGTCTTTTCAGATACAAGAGCTGTGTGGTAGCTGTCCCAAAGATGATGATTATTCTTACCACTGCATTAAATCAATGTTTATTGGCTTAATCACTTAGTTCTTCTTTTTTTTGCTGTAATTACTTTTTCAGCAAAAGTTATACCATTATTTCCACCCTGTCCTTGGTGTATTTAGTAGTGTTTCCTGTCATAACAGGCAGATAGGTCAAATGAAAACATTTAGCTTTCTACAGAAATGCATTCCTTCACAGTGGAAAATATATTTTATTCAGTACTTCCTGCCACCAGAACTAGTGTAGACATTGATGCACAGGTACTCAGGCTTTTTTTCTTTTTCCTGCCAAATGTCATGACACAATATATAGCCTAAAAAATATTTTGGTTTTAAACAGAAAGTACTTTTATTGACTGGCATGACTGAAAAACCTCAAACTCTGGAAAGATTTAGATCCTGATTGTACCTGAAGGCCTTTTCTGTAGAAGAGGTTTGAGAGAGACAGACATCAAAGGTCAAAAATCTAGATCTAAACTTTATGACCAGCTGTAGTCTTGGAGGTGTGATGCATTTAGAGTTTAAAAGCAAGTAATTTATCCAAAATTTGTAACAGCATGCTTCTAGCTGTTGATGTAGCTTCTGGATATCTGACAGCCATACATTTGCCTGGGGAGAAAAGTGCATTCGCATCAGCTTGTCCTCAGGTCCAAGGAGGAGCATGTTACCCTCAGTATTTTTAGCTACAAATTCTGAATCGGCACCTGTCCTGAACAGTGTCAACCTGGGAGATGCTTCTTACAAGCTGGTCAAGCTTAGAGTTGCTTTCTGTTGCCTTTAAATCACCTTCATATCGTGACTTCATGTAGCTAATGAATATTTTAATCTAAAAAGCTGTACGGAGATGCAAATAGCTAGAACAAAGGCTTCATTTCTTACTGCCATTAAACTCAAAAGTTAATGTCGAAAAGGTACTTTGGGAAGTACAAATTCAAGATTTGAAACCTTTATTGCATTTATGTAAATTTGCTCCTGAAATGCTTAAAAATTTCTTGGCAAGGTTAGACAGACCTAGAGACAGCAAATTGTTTTAAACCACTTATAATTCATGTAGATGAGGTAGGCTTTTTGCCAGAAATCTTTTTTTCCCGCTTTCCAGAAAAATGTCCTGCTAAGTTCAATCCATTGAAGTGTGGCATTGCTTAGATGCTGAATTATTAGAACAATATTGTAAAAGAGCAAAAGTTGGTGTAGAAAATAAACATACACTGAGAAGACTATAAAATGTTTAATAGATCTGCTGTCACAGTTGTTCTTAATGGTTCTTAAATAATAGTGCAAACATTACAGTACCTCCGAGTCCTCAAAAATATGCATTTCATTAAATAGGCCTTTGTAATCAGTTGGGACATAATGACTGCTTCTATGCAGTTTTTATTATGGATAAAATGAATTGTAGCTTATTCCTTTAGTCCTTCCATTTCAGAAAAGCAAGTGAGGCACCAGCCTCATACTACACATAAAAACCAAATCCTTCCATTTGCTTAAATTCCATTCTGGTGTAAAATGTATGTCATTCAAAGAAGTAGTGTAATATTGTAGAAATACTGCAGTGTCATAAATGTTGTAGTACATTGTGAACAAGTGCTTTAAAGTACTTCAGTAACTTTAAAGTGTAATCTGAGAGAATGAAAAATGAGTTTAAATGCAATGTGTTAAAATGCTGTAACTCTTCACTGAAAATACTTTCTTACTTGTAAGAATTTTTTTAATATCTAGAATGATGACGTGCCAATGTAACTTTTAAAAACCACATTTGCTATATGGATGCTTTCTAAGATTTTTTGAAAAATAAGAAGTACTCTACATATAATGTGATGAGCCTAATATAAAGCCTAACCATCCGTTTTGTTTACTTCATCTTTTTCTTGCCTTCTCTTTAGTACTAATAAATGCATGGTCCTGTTCTGTAAGTGCCCTCATCCATAAGTATGCTAGTGCCATGATATCTCAAAGTCCAAGGAAATGTGCGCAGTGGCTGAACACTGGGCAGATGACAGGGGAGTCCTATGTACTGATTAAATGTTCATGCCATGAAGGTGCGGGTAGCTGAAACTTTCTCTTCTTCCCTCAGCTTAATCCAAGATCATGCTACTTGTCTTCTCTGGACAGACATTATCTGAAAGACAGTTTCTGCTACAGAGTGTGCAGGCTTTTATGCTGGCATGTAAAATATGCTGAGCTGGTCATGCTCAGCAATCGTCCAGTGTCTTATCTGTGCAGAAGTTTTGCTTGATCTCTGAGTGTACCAGTTATGATTACTTCTGGTGGAAACAGCACTCCAGTGAAATGTTCCTCATGCCATTCAGACTAAAATGTCTTTGAAATGCTTTTTATGAAAAGTACATTTTACTGCTCAGACTTCTAGTTTGGCTGATTACCAACTTTCAGTATAACTTTTTTCTCTCAGTGGGTCTTCTACTGTGAATTACAGGTTGTGTACTAATCTGTTTTGAAGCCATGTTATTGTATAAGCCTGAATGATTTGTATTGTTAAAAGTACAAGAACTTTTGCTGTGCATGAAACCTTCACCTGTTGTATAAATCAATATACGAATGTGTATGAAATTGTATTTAGCTATAATAAACTCCTGATTTTTTTTTCTAATATTCTTGAATCCTAGAAGGAATGGTAATTATAAAATCTCTGTTGTCTAAAAATTTTATATAAATTGTCTCTGTAACTGTTGCAACCACCAGGACTTTTTTACCAGCAAGGGAGAATATGCTTGTTTTTCCAGTTATAACCCTAGATATTCAAATTTCCATTGAAGAGAAACACTCTTTGGAAGACATTTCAAAGTTCATTATTATTTCTTAGCATATTAAAAGTTATTGAAATGCATAATACAGCTTAACTTCATTAGACTGTTTTTTAAATCAAACAATAAGAAAGTTATAATAATTGTATGTTAAGATCTGTTCTGCTTTCTTACAACTATTCTTCTCCAAATATGAGAAAACATGCCAGAAAATGAAAAAAAAACAAAACAAAACTCAACAAACCCCAAACATTTTAAATTCTGAATTTATATGCTCTTCAGCTCTGGGTTCCTTTTGGAATTTCTGTATCTTATACCTACTGGCAGGCTGCTGTAAGAAAAACAGACACCTTTTATGAAGATTCTCACAGCTATCAGTAGGGTTAAAAACCACTCTACTGAATTTTTGCCTTGGCTCATATTTTGCCTCAATCTTTTGTACTACTCACTTCATATTTTAAATAAAAAAGCAAGAGAACATAAAAAAAGAGAAAAAAATGTAGTCAAGCAAAAAAATGTTTGACAAAACCAGTAAATGACTGATGTGCGTTAACTGTTCTGGGAAATAGCATAAGGAATTTGTTATGTGGAGGAGAAGAGTAAGTGTAGCTGTGGAGTGTGAACAGAAAAGTGTCTGGGAGGATAACTCAGATACTAGACTAGCAAAGCATGTCTGTCGCTGCTCTATGCAGCAGAATACCTGAAGACTGAATGGAAGATGTGTATTAAAGATATTATAGTAATTTTCTATGACTGTATATATATATATGCATAAAAAAAAATGCTTAGATGTTCCGTACTATATACAAAAGATATTTTTGGTTGGGACAACCTGTTAAAAATCTCATTAATTTTTATAGCATATGTTAGATCCCTTTATGTGTTATTGAAACTCCCAGGGATATGAGTGGCTGTGTTTGAGTCATGGATTATCTCCATGGAATAGCATGCCATCTTATTTTTCCTTTTAATAACTGTTTTCTGACTGTTACATTTGTAGGCATTGGGTAAAGACTGTCTTTCTGCTCTTTTGGATACTCAATCATATACATTCTTATTGCTGAGAATATTGCTTGCTGTTCTGAGTGTTCACTTTCATAGTTACAGGATTTGGCTCTAAACTGCTGGTTACTAGGATAACTGGTAATCCTAGTGTTGTACCTATGCATTCAAACAGGATGGATGATGTCCACATTAATAACTTCATTCCCTTTCTGTCTATCCCTGCTTAAATAACTATAGTGTATTTCTAAAAATGTCACTATGGGCCAGATCCTGCCATGTACAGCGTGTACATTATCATACCATACAGGAGTGGAGGGCTTTCAGGACCCCTAGAAAATTGATTCTTTCAGTTCTCTCATTAGAGAGAGATATGTTTTCTATTCAAGAGATATAGCATATATCTCTTGTGCCTACATTTAAAGAAAATCCAGGTTGGGGCTTGATTCACAGTACTAGGTTTTAAAATATCTGTAAGCTCTTCTGTAATGTTGGCGGCATAGACAATGCTACAGGATGCTGGTAACAGCATGCAGTAGCAGGAATTGTAATGAATGTATGTTTTCTGTTAAATATTCAAATATGCATAGTTCCTCTTGAAAAAAAACCCACAAGTTCTCCTATTTATTTATTTATTTATTTTTAAGAGTGGGAGCTGCTTTACTAATGAACTGATGTCTGAAAAAAATTCTTGTACTGTCCTTGGTAGATAACACTATTATGTTACAAACTGCTGGACCACACTTCATGCACTGCAGATGAATTAAGTTACTATTATTATGTTTATGAGATAGATACTCAGTTAAACTTTACAGATATGTGGCATGCGTAAGTGCAAAAGGTCACACACATACACACGCACACACATATATATAAATTTCAAATAGAGAGGTCATTTTTCTTCCTAGACCACCAATTTCCTTTGGTGGCCCCTGAGCCTACCATATATTTTACCTTGTAATCATGGCAGTGCAATAATTCTCAAGCTGAACCTTTTCAGGGAACACAGCTTAAGTTTCACCAGCAGCAGGAAGCATCTGACTGAAAAGCAAATCATGACCTTCTGGAGGTGGGATGCATGCTGTGAAATTCTGAGTTCAGTGTGGTTCTAGGGGAGGAGACAGGTTTAATAAATTCCTTCCCAGAGGCAGCTTTTTTCCTGGTGCCTGAAGTTACAATAGGCATTTTGTTCAACTGCTAAACTTAATTCTTTACAGAACTTAATTGTTAAAATAACATAAAAAAACACTAATAATTTTTCTACTGCTATCCTGGTAGCCCATGCTGATTTAACAGTTTGCATCGTTTTCAGCAAAAAGGAGATTTTGCTTGAATGTTTTTACTAACATTTAAAAACCGTGAGAGTGAAATACAAACAGGAAATTAAGGTATTAATGAGTGAAAGAGCAAAGTTATTGTTATAATTTAAACACATTCTTATGGGTTTTAGATCTGTATCTCTGTAGCTCACTCAGCCCTTAAATTGACTGTTACACTGTGTGCATCATGTACTATCTATTCAGTAAAAATTGTAAAAGGATGGCATGATAGTGCTTGTGTGTTGTATTATTCTATACACTCTGCATCTATTCATTTTGCCTATTCAAAATTTATAATATCATGGGGTTTTTTAATAACACTTCAACTGGTTTATCCCAGAACACTGAAAGACCATACAAGCGTACAGAGAATCATTTGTCTACAGGAGGCAATTACTCTTTTTTACTGCGACTGTTTCAATATTGTGAGTTACAGAGCTGTGCAGACATCAGCTGCTCTTCCATGGAAATAATTCTTATTTAAAATGCAGCAAGAGAGAAGTACCTGAAGACATATTTCACTCCTTCATTCTGCTATGCATTTGGCCTTGATCCAGCTTACATATAAATTAAATTCGTTGTTTTCAAGTAATTTATTTTTGATCATATTTGCGTGCCTGACTGACAATAACAGTTTGCTTGGCTGATAGTAAAAGTAACTTGCTTATGCTCACTGCTGTCCTGGAAGATAAAGTTCTGACTGTACTTGATTTATCCATGTGAAGTTATATCTTCCTGAACTACGGGGTCTGTACCTGGCTCATATATTAATGGTGTATTAACATTAACCATATATAAATGCTCAGAGCAAGGATCTTTTGGAATATTTTACAGCAAAAAAGGAGGGCATACATCATTGTCATTTAGCCCTGTGTGAATAAATATTTTGTGGTACCATAACTATGAGAATGTAGCCTTGTAGTTTTTTGCATGCCTTAAAAAGGTTTTGTGTGCATTGTAGTAATGTTATATAGCTGGATTTAAACATAGATGTTAGAGAGGTGTTGGCATGCAAAAATCTGATTTTTCAAGGAAGCTGGAAAAGTACTTTTTGTAGTGAGTGTTTGTTTGCAGTGAATATTTGCAATGAAGTAATATGAGATTTATTGCAGGTAGAATATTTGGCTTTTTTTTTTTTCTAATTATGTAATACACAAAACATAGCTGTTCGAAGAATTGTTTTATTACCAAATTATTAAATGAAAAAGTTGTGAATATTCATATTTACTCACGAGAAGGCTATTTCTTTTGTTTGTTTTTGCTGTTACTTTAATCTGCTTAATGAGTTAAAGCATTAAAATAATAAATGGCTTGGCATCAGTTGGAAAAACAAAGCAAATTTCTGAAAGATAAAATCAGTACAGAAATGGACTGCTAAAATGGCTTGTTGCTCTAGAGGGCAAAATAAACTTTTAAATTTTATGCGCTTACAAGAAAACTTTAGTGAGGATTCACTTCCTACTGTAGTGTTGATTACTGCATGAAACTTTAATGATTTGCAAATCATACAGCAAGCCAAGTTCTAGCTCACAGAATACTTTCATTTAAACTGTTTTCATTCTATTTACAGTAAAATACTGTACACTTAAGTCCAGTCTGAGATGTCTTCAAGGCTAGCTTATTTTTTCGTAAATGTAAGCATTTTGAGATTAAATATGGGGAGACAACAATTTGAGCTGAAATTTCTAGGAATTAAAGGTATTTCTTTTTCAAATTGGAACATTTGCTGCAATTCCATTTTTAACTTGTGGTAGATTCCTGGGCTGGATTGTTACCTTAAAGTTCCAGATTTTCACTAGTTAAGAATTTTTTAACAAGTTTTCCTTAAGTAAGCATTTCCCAGAAGACTGAGTCTTTTAAAACTGATACAACTTTAATTGCTTCCCCTGTTTAATAATAGCTTGTTCATTTTCTTGTTTATGTAAGAATAAAGACAAGATGTGGACAATGTGGTTTAATTGCACTGCAACATCATTAACTTATCTGGGAACACTGCTGGGAAATGAATTGTGCAGTGTGGGTCATAGTTCTTTCATTGATTACTTGTGCTTGTTCAGGGATTATGCTGCCAGTTGTCTTCCTACTAACTTTGCTCCAAGTAGTTACTAAAACCCTTCTGTATTAGGGTTATGCTGTTACTAGTGAAAAGAGCTTGTTTTACTGTTGTAATAAATACTGAAGGGTTTGGCTTCCTTGTTACTCAAAAGACATTTCCAGCTCCACTTTGTAAGAGCTCAACTGTTTCAATGAAATGAAAATTTGACTGGGTGCTTGCTAGGATGCAACAATTTCACTTGTGCCTTCTCTACCTTTTTATCTTGCAAACAGAGTATAATCAGTAGTGAAAATAGTATTCGCATTCCAGTAGTAATTTTGAAGTCCCAAAAGAAACTAAATCAGCACCCAGACCACATATGGTTCTACTGTCACCTATAGATGTAGGGTGAGAAATGCTGATCTGTCAGGAAGATTGTGTGATCGCAGACACATCTGCTGTGAACTGGAATGAGCCCTCTCACCCCCACTGTACAGCTTTCAGGTGAGTTTAGTACATGTCACTAACATCTATTGACAGCTTCTTCCTTCTAGCAATGTAATTATTTCATGGTACTTGTTATAATTGTCCTTCCATTCATTTTGTGATTTTTCTATTTAAATATGGTACCATCTAAAACTTTTCATGATACACACCGATGCCGACGATTGTTTTGTAATTCAGGATATTTCAAAAATGGCAGTTTGTAATTTTATATATGTTCAACCTGGTTATCATTAAGCCTGTTCTAGAAGGGGAAAATATAATGTAAAGGTTCTCAGTATTTTTTTGTGAAACTTGCACAGCTACAATGCTAGACAAAGCAATTTCAGAAACATCCACTATTACCACTGTAGCTGAGTACTTTTTGTAGAGCATTAACGAAACATGTCTAACATGTCATTTAGTGAACTATTAGTATGTTCACTAAATGAACATACAGCCTATGCCACTCCCTTATTTCTTTCTCTAGAGAATTAAATACTTACTGTGACTTTTTTCCCCCTATGCTTCTGCTTGTGTATATTAGAGAAGACAGTCACAAGAAGCATACCCAGGCAGATCTTCAATCAGGAAGTGGTGAGCTTCATGACGCTTCTTCATTCCTGTGCGTGCTTTTTTGTCATATTTTTGGACCAGATGAGCACTTTCTTTTTTTTCTGCAGAGGACTTATGCCTTGGTAAAAATGATATGCTGAGCTTAAGAACTCATGTAATTTCAGGTGGCACTTCTGATATGCAGAACTGACTATCCTGAGGTAAAAATCAATATATAACAAGTTGTGGTATTTGAGGGGTCCTAAAACAGTATTGTCCTGATCTGTAGTGAAGTCTCTTTGCTGAAGGACTGAAGTTTTGTTGAACTGAGGCATGATGTCCAGTGCTCAGAAAGCACACTTTTAGAAAAGAACTTTAAAAAAGTGCTCAGAGGTGCACTTTTAGCTAATTAGACATGAGACAAAATGCTACTTGTGACTGCTGTTGTGTGAAAATTTACTAGCAGTGAAAAACTCAACACTCCTGCCAGGGACCCAGCTAATTAACTGCAGTTGCATGCCTTCTTGTAGCGTTCAGTCTTTGACAGTGTAAATGTCCAGTCTTTCAGGAACTGGTGCTGGGGGTGATTTTTGTTCTGAAGAGAGCAAAGTCTGTTTGTACAACTTTTATAAACACACATATTTCTGTCTGCCTTCTTGGTTAGAAATGGGAAGTTCCTGGCTCTCCTAGACTGTGGCATGTGTGCTGGAAAGACACTTAGGATCTCTTAAGTGTAATGTTTCTTGAAGATACAGCAGGGTTTTGCTCTATGGGGTGCTGCTACAGATATCTATTTGCATCCAACCTGAAGCTACACTAGGACTATGTGGCTATTTCCAAAGAAGACATTCTGCTGTTCCGACTGTTCCTCTGAGGTGCTGGATTTTTGGGTGTTTCTGGGTAGCTGATTTGCACTTGGAATTAGTCTAGATTGGGAAATGCATCTGCTTGTGCTTTATCTATAGGATAAGTCCCCTAGCAAAATCACAGGTGTGGGCTCATCTGCTTCCAACATAGTTGCAGAAAAGCAAAGCTGATATCTCTGTTCTCCTAAATGATAATCCTAAGATTTATCATTAATTCAGAAAGACAGGTTTTAGACATACTTTGAGAGAAATAGATGGCTGAAATGGGTTGAGAAATGGAAGTGCTTACAAACCATTCATTCTCTTGCATATGCAGGAGGAAAGGCAGGATGTGAATGAGGCTGGGGAACAGCTTTACTGGGTACCTTGTGAAATTTGCAAGACTCAAGTGGATTTCAGTTTACACTTTTTCAAGACATAATCCTCTCGGTACTAAATCCAGACCAGATGCTCATTTTAGGAAAATGGGGTTTGTATTTCTTTTAATTAAAGCTCTTCAGCTCCTCATTTTGAAGCCTGCGGCCTTGCTAGTTTTCTCAAGAGAATCTTTTTCACTTTTTCCTCACTGACCACATACTGCTACTGTGAATCTGCTAATGCAGAACCAACAGTTGTGATGTAAACATCATTTATTTCTTTAGATAGGTACAAAACCACAAATTTGCAATAAAATTGCAATATGTGGGGTCAATATTGATTAAATATTTTGGTCTTCAGGTAGCCCTTTTCCTGAACAGATGTGACCATTTGTGAATAAAGCATATTATCTAAAGTGTATTATCTAAAATAATCTAGTGGTATTTATAGGTGTTCCTTTATTGAACCTCTCCTGAGACTTGAGACCATTTCCTCTTGTCCTATTGCTTGTTACCTGGGAGAAGAGACTGACCCCCAATTCGCTACAACCTCTTTTCAGGTAGTTGTAGAGAGCAATAAGGTCACACTGAGCCTTCTCTTCTCCAGATTCACCAACCCAGTTTCCTCAGCTGTTCCTCATAAGACTTGTGCTCCAGACCCTTTCTGGACCTTTGTTGCCCTTTTCTGGACCTGCTCCAGCAACTCAATGTCTTTCTTGTAGTGAGGGGCCCAGAACTGAACACAGTATTTGAGGTGCAGCCTCACAACTGCCAAGCACAAGGGGATGAACACTTCCCTGGCCCTGCTGGTACAGACCAGGATGCCATTGGCTTCTTGGCTGCCTGGGCACAAGCTGGCTCATGTTCAGCCATCAGTCAACACCCCCAGGTCCTTTCTAGCCACTTTCTAGCCACTTTTCCCCAAGCCTCTAGCATTGTATGGGGTTATTGTGGCCCAGTTGCAGGACCCAGCACTTTGCCTTGTTGAACCTCATACCATTGACCACGGTCCATTGATCCAGCCTGTCCAGACCCTTCTGCAGAGCCTTCCTACCCTCCAGCAGATCAATACTGCCAGCCAACTTGGTGTTATCTGCAAATATAATGAGCGAGCACTCAATCTCCACATCCAGATCATCAATGAAGATGTTAAACAACGCTGGCCCTAACACCAAGCCCTGATGAACACCATTAATGACCAGTCACAAACTAAATATAATACCATTCACCACCACATTTGGGTTTGGCCATCCATCCAGTTTCCAACCCAGCAAAGAATACACCTATCCACACCATGAGAAACCAATTTTTCCAGAAGAACACTGTGGAAGACAGTGTCAAATGTTTTACTGAAGTCCAAACACACAGTGTCCACAGCCTTTCCCTCATCAACCAGGCAGATCACCTTATCCTGACCTTACAATGAACTTGTATACCGTGTAGTGCACAGAAGAATTGTAAAATTATCTCTAAATACTCAAGAACACTTGATAACCTAACCAGCAGCACAGTTTAGCCATTTAGTGCCATAAAAAGAATTAGTCTTCTTAGGTCAAAGAAAATTTGTCATTTTTAGAGTCTATGAAGAGGTAATTTTGCTGAATCAAGTTCACCTTTAACTAGAAATTTGATTTTAGTGTTAAGACTGAATGTTGATTGCCAGGTTATGCAGCTACAAAGGAGAGTTAATAAAGAATGATTTTCAAAGGCCAGAGTGACACATTTCAATCTTAGGAGGAAAAAATACATATATGTGTGTGTGTACACAGTAATTATATACTGGTTGGATACAATCAGAAATAAAAATAAAGTATAATCAAGTAGGTGAGATCTTTTTCAAGATAATGCAATTTCAGTGAAGTCAAATTTGATTTGCACATAAAAAGAGCCTGTATTTTCATTTAAAATTCTAGAAAATACTCAAAATGAGAACACCTGCATGAATTCTAGTTGGGCTATGTTTTGTCTCTGAAGTTTTAAGTGAAATGTAATACATGATAAGCCATGGTTTGCTACAGAAACGTTGCCATTTCTATTGATTTTGTATTCACAAACTATGCACTTTGTACGTGGTTCCAGTAGAAATCAAAAACAACAAACAAAATTTTCATCTTCAATGCACTTGCAGTTGAGAACGGATTAACATGCATTTACATAGCCTAGCCCATATTTAGCAATGTGGCCTTGAGTGTTTTCATGGTGTAAAAGTTGCTGATAGACAGGCTACAGGAGTTCAAAGTTTATAGTCTTCCCAATTAATAAGTTGAAATCATAGGTGTTTCCAGACCAGTAATTTAGTCCAGTGTGTACACAGCAGCTTACAGTATAATTCCAATTTCCTCTTGCTATTCAATTAATCACACACAAATGGTGATATGAACACCGACCAGTCATATGTGACTACTTGGTTACTCTGTTTCTTTAATATTCTTTAATAGTTCTTTAATATTCCTCGTATATTCTAGGTCTCATTGTTTTTCATGCAGCTTTCCAGATTGCTTCCTGGGAACAAATAACCATCAGAGCATAACTTTTGCTGTGTTAAGGTTTCCTTTTTTTCCCACTTATTTTCCCCCTTTTTATTGTTAACTGCAATTATTTTTCATTCTGCTTTCTGATCTCGCTTCTTGTCTCTTCCCAGCCATCTTTTTAATCACATAATCAAAGTCCTCAGAAATACGCACTAGCAGCCCCTGGCTGTACTGCGACTTCCTGATGCTTGTCCAGGGTAAGGTGCACCCCGTGTTCCTCATTTGTTTTTGTGATTACTTGCTTTTTCTCTCTCATTCTTACTTCAGTATCTATATAGGGAATAGAAAGTTCTCTAAAAACATGGTTTGGGAATGCAGTCATTGAATAATGAACACCAAATGTCTGAAGTCATCAGTGTAAAGAAACATTTGCAAATGACACTGACACTGAAATGTGTTTTTACAAACTATTAATAGGACAATTACAAATAACAATGAGTCACATCACGGGTGATTCACTGACAGGAAGAAGGCCTGGAAATGTTAATCATTCTTCAGAAATACATTCTGCAGACCATAGTTCTGGCTTGTTATTTGCAAGGTAATTTTAGCTTTCTCTGAAACCTGAAAAGTTGAAAATAATATAGGAAGATGTGTCTGCCTCAGTTTAGAATTCCTTTATAATGTTCCAAAAAGTTTTCAAAGGGTTTTCTCCTGCTGAAACAGTCTAAAGTGGTTTACTTATCAGTAGAGATGTAAGCATGTAGTATGTAAGTTTATATGCTTCCATGTACTATAAGTTTGTGTTAAAAGATTGCTAATGTACTCTTTGAAATATTGGGTTTTTTCTGGCTTTGCAACTGTGCTACTTTCAATTAAATAAGAGATTTGGAGTCTCCACCCATTCTTTCATCAGAGGGATAGTCACTCTACTGGTAGAAAACACTGGAAGACCATCAGCAACTCATGAGGATAACTTGTTAGAGGGGCTAGAGGGGAAGAGAATAGGGAGTGCCATGAGCAGTTGTCAGTACTATCAGCTATATTACTTTGCGGTCAGTAATGGGTAGAGGCCACGGGTTTTGTCATGTTTTGTTTTTAGAGTCCTATTCATAAAAATGGAAGTGTGATTACAGACAACCACTTAACATGAAGAAGTAAAACTTGTAAAGCTGCTTGCTAGCAATTAGGCTTGAAAATGGCACGATCGTGATAGTTAAAACAGAGAGATATCTTTAAAGAAGGGTTATTAAGGAAAGTATCTTCAAATAAAATAAAAAACCTTAGAGTTTGCTATGTATTTGTGTGGCTGAGAAATATTAGGAAAATACTATTGTTGTCTGTACAGCAAAATAAAAAAATGGTTTTTTAACAGAATTCTGAAAAACAACATTAATTAAATCTTTTCCTCATATTCCTGAGTTTTGGTTGGGTTTTTTTCCCTTGTCTTTGGAGATTCAAAGTTGTAATTAAATTTGTTCTTTTTTTTTTTTCATTTTTTATTTAATACAGACATTTTGCTTTATTATACATTCTTTTTATCCTAAGCATTTTGCCTGCAGAAGAATTTTTATATAGCAGCAAATAACAAATTCCATTAATGATTTAGTGTGCAATTGGGTTCAATTTCTTCAGAGAATTATTGTATCTAATATAATCAATGATGGGAGTTTAGTAATCCTGACCCAGGTACATGGTGATTGACCATGGAATGCTATTTCATAGTATGTGTCTGTAGTGGTTGGTCATCTATATGTTACAGAAGTTATGTACGCCAGCTACCAAAATCAGGTTCGAGTCTAGGTTTCTGCTGAAACAGTAAGTGGAAAAGATGTTCTTCTATAAAGCTCTTTTTATTAATAGTGCTACAGCTTGAGCCAGGTGCCTCTGAAGAGGGATCTAAAACAAAGAAATCCCTGGACAATGATATCCTTATGATCTAAATTCCCCGCCCTTCATGCAACAGTTTGGACCAGTAGCAATATTAAGGTCTGGGGTATTCTCATTCTTCACTGGGTCATTTTATTGTCTCTAGGAAGGCTGTTTCTTTTCTTTAAGGTTGCAGCTTCTGTTAATGAGTATAGTTTCCTTATCTTTTTGACTAAGTAAAAGTTCAACATATCTATTTGAAAGTTCATGGCAAATTTAGCTATTAATGCTAAGCAAGCTAAGCTAAACAAGTTCTGTATAGGTTTTACATGTGCAACATGTAAAAAGTAGAAATGGAGGTAGATATTCAAGGGACAGGATAGATTAGAGGACTGGTAATGTAATACAAGTCTCTTCACCTCCAAGTCACTGGTTCATCTCTCTCTCAGGTTGGTAGTAACTAAAATTCATTACCATCTAATGGCTGGTCAGTGGCCTATGTAAAATGAGTTGCTGGTCTTAGTGAAGTTACTACTGCAAAGGTGTTCATATCACAAGAAACACTGTAATTGGCACCTTTTCTGATTGATAATCTATTTCATGAGGCCATGCACTTTGTTGTCAGAGAGATAAGGCTTTGTTTCTAGCATGCTCTAAAAGTTTGTTGTTTCTTAACAGTGGAGGTTTTTCATTCAGAGCAAATAAAAAAACCCAAACTGTGTGCTGTGTTATTGTGTTGTGTGTGTGACCTCTGTGCCATGCTGTTACTGTCTGAACTACAACATGAGAGAAAAATATGAATGTACACTCCCAGCTTGCAACCTTTAAGGAAATTCCTTAGGAGGTAAGAAGGATGCTTAGGGCCTAATCCTAAAGTACTTTCGCACTTCCTACATTCTGGGTCCCCTGTGTTCCTGCACAACCCTGCAATGACTAAATCAGGGCTATCCCTACCTCCTTTATTTTTTTAGCTTGTCTACAGTTTTCTGGCAAAAAAATACACTAATCTTTGTTCCAGCTTTCCCATGTTTTCTCATGTTTCCTCCCAAAACATCTACCATTTGGAATATTCTCTTAAAGCACGTTCTGTGGGAGCTCTTTAGTTTTCTTTTTTTTATTTTTTTCTTCCCTCTTCCCTTTCCCAGCTGTAAAATTTGAGGGTGATTTACTACTAAAGATACAATCTCTGTCATTTGTAGCTGAATTATGTATTCCTACTTACTGTGTGTACGTACCGAGCCACAGCCATTGTAAGGAAAAAACTGATGACTATACAAAGACAACAAGGCAGCATGGTGATATGCTCAGTCCATTTCACAGGCACTTCTGGGTACTGCAGGATGGCAGGATACTCAAAAAGCATTGGGCTTTTCTTCGGTTTGGGAGGAAAGTATCATGCTCCATTTTTCACTCTTCTTCACTGTCAGACTATGTTTTGCTTTCCCTTCTCATAGGGAAAGTCACCATGAAAATAGCATCTATCTGTTTCTAGATTACATATTATTTTGGGTAATGAATGTTGAGACATTGGCTGCTAAGGATAGATCTTGACTATCAGTCCTGTGTATCAGCAGTTTCCAGAGTGCTTGAACTTTATATTCAGAACCTGAAAAGTATGTTCACTTTAAAGTTGTTGGTTTCCACACTTTGTATAATCTTTTAATTATGTTTTAAATCAAAGCAATAAGTAAATACAAGAAATGAAACAGTTTTTAAAAATCTGAACCATAAATGCAAAATATTTTTATCTTGAAAGGTGGGTTTTTTCCCAAAATACTACTTTTTCCATTTTTTTCTTTTTCATTTTTCCTTTGAAAAAAACATCATTCTTCTTTATCATTCATTCTAGCCTATATATCCACTAACTCATGACTGCAGCATCATCTCCAGGATTCATGGTTTTCAAAGAGGATTCCTGTACCAGGATCCTGAATACATCTTTAGATATATAAATGTATGGTATCTGAATTTCAGAAATACTGAGCTTTTGCATTTTCCAGTGCTATTTAAAAAGTAACAATTTAAAATCCAGAGCAGCACAGAATAATATGTAATAATACCCATAGTGAGAAGTTTTTAGTGTTTCTCTCTACAGAAGAATTGGAAATGAATGTGTATACAGTGGATATAGGTGTTCTCTTCTGACCAGCAGTTTGCCAAGGAAGGATAAAATCAAGATTACTTGTAGAGTTTTGTACTGTGTGTGCCAAATCCCAATCCAGCTGCTGTATTTATAACATGGTTCTTTTACATTTGTATACCCACAGCTAAACCTATTGCTCACGGACACCAGCCTCAAGAGAACATTTAATGTTACTTTACAGAATTCTGTAAAGTAACACTCAGACAGAGAGTACTTTTTCAAAGATGAGGCAGTCTGTCATGATCCCCTCTGCGTCTACATGGGAAATCTATGATGGTGAGTATTACTATATTTCTAGACATCTTAAAATTTCAAAAGATATTATTGTATTTTCCAGCATAATGTCTAAAGTAGAAATACACCTACTCTTATTTTCTTTGTCTGACTAGGCAGTGAGTGCCTTTGTTCTGTGTGGTGGAAAAACAAGTAATGTACTCACAATTACCCACCTGTGCATTCATATCTGCACTCAGAAGCATTTTAAAATTGATTTCAGAGCAGAATCCCTCACTCTTAGCTAGAATGAATTATAATTGTTGCAGGGACGGGTAAAAACATCTATTTAATTCCCATTTGATTTCAAATACATGTTTTCTTTCTGTGGATATATGTTGGGGGAATTGAAAAGTTACACACAAATGAAATATAGGTGGAAGGCTTCTCCACAGACAATTTTTTCTCTCTAAGAAATAGGGCAATGAACTTTCAGTGTTGTACTCTATTACTGTGGAAACATTTATGATTATGAAGGCTATATTCTGAATTTACTAGAGAAGCAGACAAAAGAAACTGAAATTCAAGAAACATTTAATTTAAACAGGCTAAAATAACATGAAAGAATATTTAGAAAACTGACGTAACCAATGAAAACTCATTATTTACCTTCAAATACCATATACATGCAGTACTACAGAGAAAATGCAATATTAATTTCTTTCTGACTTTCCATGTTACAAAATGGTGACTTTAATACCTGCTTCCCAAACAACAAAACTTTACTTCTAGTAATGTCTGTTATGCAGCATACTCTTTAGGTTTCATTAACTGCTTAGGCTGAAATATAACTTCCTTCTGCCCTATTAGAATCCTGTGGGAAGGCAAAGTCATATCAAATCTATATTTTCTACATTTTTCTTTTTTTTTTAATGTTTGAGTATATTGATACTGGTTATGTCTTTTTCATCCAAATTAGTTGGAAATATTTCCTTATTTTCTTACCAATTTACAGACTTTTTTTTTTTTTTTTTTTTTGAGGTAGCTTGGTTATCCCAGCCTGCCTTTATTATTGCTAAAAATCTACATTGTGTTTTCAACTGATTCTAAGAAAAGAATTGAATTGTTCCTATAATTTTTCATCTAATGTCTGCAAATCTCAGTGGCTTTGAGCTGCAGTCAGCATCACTGACTGGTCAGCTGAACCTCAGATTGATGTAATTTTTTTTCCTAGCATGAGATGTATGCTATTCTGCATATTGAGGAACCACAAGAAAAGACAGTGAGCATTTGCACTTTGTTAAAGGCTGTAAATGGGGTGTGAGTAGGAGAAGGTGACTATGAGTTCAAGATTCTGAATATCAAGGTGCATTGTGAATACTTTGAAAGTAACCAATTAACCTTTAATCTTTTAAGCTACAATAAAGATTTTGTTTTAATTCTCTTCTCTGAATAATTGTCTCACAGTTCCTTCAGCAGTTGCGGTCCACCATATACATTCTGCTAATTTTAGGCTGACTAGTAATTCAAGTAAAGTTTACAGCCAGGCCTAATACACATAGATCTTGATACAGTTCACTAATTACCTACAGGATGTGGATAAATCTCTTGGATACAATTTGACCTTAATTTTCTTTATAATAAGCTAAAGAAAATTTGAAAACATTTCTTCAATTCAGGTTAAGTTACATTTAGTGAATCATCTTTTTCTTTTTTCTGTTTCACACGGAATTTAATCCAGGATTATTACATTACTGACAAACAAGCTGAAAGCTCTTTCCGATTGAGAAATTCCTTTCATGGTGGTCTCCCACAGCCGCTCAAAATAGCAGTTCTTATGGCTTCCTGATAAAGGAAAACTGTTCTTGCAAGAATTTTTCTCTGCTCTAAAGTTCTTCCTTCTTACCAGATATCAGTTCTTCCTTACTGGATGCAATACTCCACTATTCTCACAGTACAAACAAAAATACAAGCATTAGATTTTTCTCCTAATTCTTTTCTAAGTAACCCAGAAATTGTGTAACTTTGTAATTCTACATAATGTGAAAATATTTGCTCTCTGTCTTCAGTATGGGGAATTAATTTATAGCCAGGCTGACCCAATAGAGCTGAAATGTCTGTTGTAGACATAGAAAAGAAGAAAGGAAAACCTGTGTTGTTCTTTCTATGGTTGATATCTGTATAGCCTTTAAGTAAAGGAGTTATTTCCTTTGCCCCTTCCCTTCGAATCTGGGAGGGTGGTCCCCAGCACCACCCTCTTGTAAGAGATTCACACCTTGGAGAGAAGATTGAGGTACCAAGTTTTTCATATCTGGTTTTGTACTTCTGTGATTTATTCAGCCACCTACCTGCCCACCTTTCATTGGAATTATGCTGGTAACAACATTCATATGTAAATTTTACTCTGCTGAATGATGGCATGCCATGACACCCTTGGTGAATCAAAAAACCCCCATGTGTTCTGCTCCCCAACACCTCCAGGGAGAGCCCCCAGCCGTTTGAGGGAGTTCTGCTCGTGTGTAGGAAGAAAGGTCTACAGTAGCATGGCTGGAAGGTAAGATCTACAAGTACCATTACTCAGCTATAAGCAAAGACTTCCTTCCTATTAAAAACAGCTTCATATTTGATAACAAATACAGTCCAGGTGAAGGGAAAGGTACCTCTGAAGAGAACTGTGGGCATCATCCTCCTAAACTGGGCAAACAGGGTAAACCAGAGGAAAATAGTGGAGTTAGTTAGTTATTACTTAACCATTACTCATTTTTTCAACATGTTTCTTAGAGTACGAAGTAGAAATAGTAGAAAATTATTGATTGTGATAGTGGATAATGACAGGAACTGCCTATTGTGGCATGTCAAATAATGCCATGCTACTGCTCCCCACTTCTAGCATAGTTTTCCTTGTGTTTTACAAAATGCTCTGAAAATATGGCATTGTGCATCACACAAAAAAAATGCAATTGGGCTTCAGATGGCTTTCATTTGTGCAATCCTCAGGATAATGGCTGCTCAAATATTGGAATTTAAATAATTAAAAAACAAGCAAACAAACAAAATAAACCACAGTAATTTGGAAATCCAGGCAGTGTCTTTTCAGGATTTGTTATCACAGATTTTCAGTAACGGAAAAAAACTCAAAATTATATCACTGGAATAAGACTTCTCAGACTGCCAAAACTATACGACACATATCTCTAATTGTTATGTTTTGTACAATATTGTATCTTTAAAGTATTGTTGGCCCTATCTTTTCTCATTTTGATGCAAGTCCTAGATTTCATGTGTGAGAAATTTTCTCTGAATCTCTTATTCCAATAATAAAAGCTGTACCTCTGAAAGCTAGGGATTTTTTTTCCCCTCTTATTTTTTTCCTGTATTAGTGGAACCTGGAAGTAAGCATACTAATTAATTACCCTGAATATACTACCCAGTAACTCACACCCTCTACAGTATTTCTTGTAAATAGATAGCAACCAGAAAAAGTAATTGAGAATATATTTTCATGGAATACACTGAGAAGGTAACCTACATAATGTAGCTTAATATGTTTTCATCATCTTTATTGTCATTGGTGCCACTTTTTAGGGATGGTGGAGGCATTAGGATGAACAATTGAAAACAAGATTAAGAAAGCTTATCTAACCATGAAGAAAGGCCAGAGTCTTCTGGAATGAGGCACACCCACAAAATAGACGGTAAATGCTTATATATATAATACATAAATGTTTGTTCCTTACCTTTTCATATTGGTATTTGACCAGTGGGATTGAACAAAGAAAATAATAAGCCTTTAATAGATAAGAACTTTTGAAAATGGAAAATATGTTCACCTGTTAATTCTGACTAATAATTTTGAGTGCAGATGTAAAACTGATTCTATGTGGGTGCTGAATAGATGCAAACTGCAGGTCTTAGCTAAACACTGAAATCTAAATATCGATAACAAAGCATTCTGCAACATATCATTGCAATGCTCAGCAATAAAGTGTTTTAAATTCACTGTAGTCATTGATAACTCCCTTATACTACAATCTAATAAAGTCAGTGCTTAGCTACTAGAGCTCTTCCTACTGCAAAGTAATTCTCAGCAGTCATAGCTCTGAAAACTTCAGATTCATAAACTCTCTTTAGCTAACCAGCACACTCAAGATGAGAACAAAGCTCTGCAGCCAGGGAAAAATGTTTCAGAACATTTTTTAAAGTAGAGCATTGATGAAAAACGTTAATCTTTTTGTCTCTAAAAGAAAGAAAAGAGCAGTATGAAGATAAGTAAGCACTGTATTTATAAGGTAAACAACACCCAGCATAGCACAGTCATCATTGTTTATTGGATATCTGTAGCTCTTAGGGTAGAAAATATTCTAATCAGCTATTGGTTTGGAATAACTCATTTTGCATTTGTCCTGCTTCACTGATCTGGAATATGTTTCTTTGAAGTGCTGAGCATACCTGACTTGATTGTAAAGACTTCTATTATACTAAACATCACAAAAAAGAAGGAACACACAAATTTCTTAGTACAGAGGCTCCCGTTGGTGTTAATAATAATGTTGTGATGTTAGAAGAGAAAGTATTTTGTCATGAAATCTGTGCTAAGACTTAAGGGACTTGTATGATCATACCAGTTATTTTAATAAGAGCTGGTATCATTATATAAAATATTAGAATAATTAGCTGTCTTGCAGAATTAATAACTCATAAAATTTAAATATCTCAGCTATTTCTGCTCTTTTTATTTACAGTAAAGCACCCTATTTGGCAATACACAAAACAGGCTGTTGTGTTTCCTGTCAGTGGCAGTTTTCCCATTTGCTGTGGTGACTGCATCTGAAAGTTCAGAATGGAGCAGTGCAGGAGACACATTGCAAAAGAATAGGTAAAAATCCCTAAACCAAATCAAAACATATGCAATTCCCCATTTGCTTGCACATTTGTCCTTTGTGGCTAAAGTGATAAAAAGGGCACGTGATCATTGGTGATATGTATGTGGTGGTGGCAGGAGAACAGCCTTAAGACATTTTCATATGTGCATGGCAGATGCTGCCAAAATACTTGTAGAAATCACAGTGTACAATGGTCCACAACAATCTTGCTGTTCCCCAGTGACATATCTGAGTAAGCGCTTCTCAATTTGAGGTGACATTTAGGGTGAACTGGTCTTTACCCATTCACCTAGAGAGCTCTTCCAGGGTAAGAAATATGACAGGGCACTTGGCAGCTAAGCAACCTTGCAGCCCTTCAGATGGTAAATCAAGGTTTGATTTTCTTTGCTGAATAGGCAGGTGATTGGCCCGTGTCTTCTCCTTGCAGTTTGAAGCCTGCAGGGAGAAATACGTGCAAGTCACAGTTGGACATACGAACAAGACACAGTGTATACAAAGCATGCTGTAAGCAAAGCTTTGAATTTAATGTGCGTGGTTTGAGGGCTGAAACCCATGGTGCTGGTTGTTGCCTTAGCAGATACAGCTCTTTTCAATTAAGTTTATAAGCGAGTGTAACTTCTTACATCATTAAAAGATGCCAGGGAGTTTCTCACGCAATGGTGGTACACTGGATACTGTGCTTTGACCGGATGACACCCTTTCAATTCCCCCATGGTTGCTCTTTTTACTTTTATTTTTTTTTCTCACTCCCTCTTTGGTGCCTCAAGTACACGGTTGGGTTTCTAGCATGAATGTGAAAATTTCTTTTTATTAAGTCACAGTTACCATAGAATTTGTTTGAGGGTTTTTCAGGTAGTCCAACAGAAGAGGAAAAATTTTTGTTCATTCTGTGGTTTTTGTTATCTGGACATAGCAGAGTAACATTTTTCTTTCTTTTTCCTTTTCTTTAGAAAAACAAAAAGGTTTTAAAATGAAGGACAAGTAAAAGCTTCAGCTAATATTTACTAATACATTGGAAGAAATTGCAAGGTGAGAAATAATTGATCTATTTCATGAAATAAATTCCTGGTCTGTTGAATGTAGAGAGATATGTATTCTTCTGTATTTGGAAGATACTGAAGAGAATGGAATACAGCGCTGTGTTTTATGGTCCTTGAGAGATACTGGCACAGTGTGGAGAAATTAAGAAGTTTTATGGAAAACAGTCTGACTAGTGGATGTGATGATGTATCCATAGTTCTTATAGTTCTATTCACAGGGTCATATTTGTATTCACCTGTATATTTGATGAATTTCTTTAAAAAAAACCAACACAGTGGTCACAGTTACAAATTGGAAAGATTTATTTTCTGAAGGGCAAAGCAAAATCAGACCATTTCTGAGAGTCTTCCCCTCTGACAGGGGAAAATGCTGCCCTTCGAGCAGATTTTTTGCAGCAGCGGTCCTGTAAATTTGGGGCAGTGCAGTGACGGGACCTGTGGGTAACAAGGGCTCAGGAGTCTGAAGCCCAGCGTTGTGCACCCCTGTGGATGTGGCTGAAATAATAACCAGCTGGTCTGGAGCACTGCCTAGTTCCCTAAGAGCCTGGGGTGAGCAGAGCATGTTTTCACTCTCAGCTATTTGTTTTCTGTTGTCCTGAGCAACTTATGGGCCAACAGTACATTACCTTCACATGGCACCAACAGTCAGGACTGAAGATGTTTTTGCTGTGTTTAATTGTAAAAAACCTCTGAACAAATAAAAGGCGCTCATTGTACAACCTCTTACAGTCTGAGCCACAGTAAAATAGCCAAAAAAAGTTGAGGGAGAGGGAGTTGAGCTAGACTTCCTGACCTTGCAACAGCTGCAGCACTTTGCCTGAGCTTTGATACTGATTTTCAGGGGCTTTTTTCTGAACCTTCAATTGTTAAAAATTGGCCAGTCCACAGAAGCAAGGATTACAGCTCAGTTTTTGTTCTGACTTTCTGCTCTTAGTGACAAAAGCGCTGGGGGGATTGTTTTAAAGGTAATCCCTGAGCACTTATCTTTGGCTTCCAGATAGCACAGGCTGCTGCTGAGCAAGCAACCAGCTACAAATGTGTAAAACATATTCATTAGAAGTACTGACAGGCCCCAGTTTAGCTCTGACCTCGTGATTAACAGTAGAAAGAAAGGGGTTTGTGTGTGGGGGTGAAGTTTAAATCTCCACCCAGGAGTTGCATGGGTAAATCCTGTTAGAAAGAAAAGGATCTGAGGACATGAGTTTCACACATCATTTTGACCATGTCCCCATTAAACACTTAATGTGAATGATGTCAAACCACAATGCTGGTAGATTTAAAACAAAACGATGTGTGTTGCACTACATTTCACACAAAATTGTGTTCAGAGATTTTCTTTTCAGTTTGAAATGTCTTAGGTGTAATTTTAGAAGGATCTAGGATTATTGGAGATTAATAATTCAAATCTTTCTCTCCTATATTTAACCTTTACCACTGAATTGTGGAGAAACTGTAGAGAAATGCTGTGTTACCAGTTGTGAGGGCAAAGGCACTTTGCTACAGGTGCTATGTATTTAGCCCTTAATAAAAGAGGATTTCTTCTGAGAATTTTTTTTTCTTTTGGAAGAGAACAGTCAAGATAATGTGGGAAATTCTACCACTGAAAAGTCAATAAACAATCTGAGCAATACAGGATGCTGATGCCTTTGTCCCAAGACATGCCTTTAAGCTTGTTCGAGAGTGTTTTAATTCTATAGCTAAGACCAAAAGCCTGAGTCTTCTTATTTCTGCATCCTTTCCACATTTTTCTCCTATTAGTAACAGTAGCAGTTTACTACTAGGAAATCTGCTGCGTACTTACCTTAAGACCTTAGCTTTCAACAGTTAATTGTGAAATTTTGGGTTTTACTCATTTTGCTCCCCCCTACCCATGTAGCAAAGCGTTGATATAATGAGTTTAATTAAGCGAAAATGGATGTTGGCTTACATTGTTACAAAAGGTTGCTATGTGCCTATAAATCATAATTAAATGTATTTAGTGTAAGAGTAGGAGTCATTCAGAGTCAAGTTGCTTGTAACAAATGTTAATTGTTTCCTTAAATGACAAGACCTTGCAATTATAAAGAAAAGCCAAAAGCCCAGTTTTGTTAACCAACAGGATGTTTACATTTCAAAGAATATCAGTGGTTTATTCATGAGTAGTTATTCAATATGGTAAAAAGGTAATATTTGGGGTGCCTGGAGGGGTTTGAATGTGCCTTATCTTGTGTAAAAAAAGCTTGCTGGTTATTTTAGTGAGGTGTAGTTATGGTTAAGGCAGTGATGTCTGGTGAAATGTAAAGAAGCCCCAAGGGAAAGCTTCATAGCTTAACTGTATAGGACAAAGTGCGTTCAATGTGAACTCTGCTCATTATGAGGTAAGAACTAAAAAGACTTTTAGGGCTCAAATGGGTAATTTAGAAGCATGCACTGAGCACATGCATGTAAAACAATGGGATTATTCAGATGAGTAAGTACTACACTGTTGCAGCTTCAGTGAAGCACATTTTGAAAAGCAACCAACATTTTACTGTTGTGTGTGCTGTTTGTGCTTACACATATGCTTTTAAATAATGTTTCTGTACATGTCAAAATGTTTATACAGAAGAACTGCCCATCCTCTATGTAAATGTGAAGAAGTCTTTGAGGGGAGAATGTACTTTTCTGTGTTTGGAGAACATGTACCACATAGTAGGTATTGTTGGAGATTAAAGTGCAATGAAGGACAATACCCCCTGCATCACTAGTTTCCATTTTTCTGTTGAAGGTACTATGCCATAACTACGTTCCCCTCACCATCATTCGCCTATGCACGCACACTTTTCTGAAGGCTGAAGGACTGATTGTTAGAGCCAAAAGGAAGGGTACAATTCTGCTTTCACAGCAGTTGGTCAGAACAGTGTCAGCATCTCCCATGGCATTGATTTAAACTTAGGCTTTGGGGACCTGTGTTAACAGAAGAGAAATGCTGCATGTGCAAGTGTTGCAGGGAAAATAAATAAAGGTATGAGATTTCAATATAATAACATTTGGGTTCTTTTGAGTCCTATTTACACACCAAGTGAAAGAAAGTCTTCAGTGTAGAACTCCTTTGTTATTAAACTAAACATGTAAAGTTAGAATAATTTTATGTATTTCTCCATTTGTTGGTCTCAGTTCCTCCAGTCTTCACAATAAACAATTCTGGGAGAGAGGGATAAGAAGCAGCTGCAGGCCTCTGTGTGATCTGAAGGACACAGTAGGAGTATAAGGAATTTAAATATCATTCATTTTCCTTTGCTCCTCCTTCCCCCACCTCCCCCATGCCATTCTGCATGGGAAACAATCAGTCATTCAGAGCCATGGACAATGACCCCCTACCTTTCGCAGCCCGTATCAAAAAGTCCTTTGGCAAAGCAGACCTGGACTCCAGCTAGCTTAGCACTGCTGGAAGCCACATTCTGCACTGTTGGATGCTGGGATTCATGAATCATGGGCTTGGACTGTACAGCGAATACCTTCAATCATTTGTCAGAAACAGTGTCTGACCACTCCCTGAGCACTCTATATACTTCCACTTTTGTTTTAACGCCTTTTCAGTTTTCACAATGAGCCTGTGGAACCTCACTGGAATCAAGTTCCTTTCTGATTAAAATGTCTTTTCTTTAAACCCAGCTTTGCAGCGGGGATGCCAGCCTGAAGGGCGCAGACTGGCCAGGGTACACTCCTGGTGATTGATACAACTTCACTTCCTTGATGATTATCCCAAATAAATCTCATTTGTATTTTCAACTATGATGTAGATGCCCTTTACATCCATATAAATCTTCAGGGTAAGGAGAAAATTAGCCAAGTCCAGACATTGATCTTGTGAGGTAAATTGTACCAAGGCAGCAGGGGCTCCATTGATAAACAATGAAGCAATGCAGATAACTTACCAGCTTACTTTTAATCAATGCAGCTTCTCACAATGTATTATTCCGGGAATGGGTCTAAATCACTGTGCACTATGAGTTGTTTTCCAAACCTTTTAATCTAATTGGAAAATCTTCCTTTCTACTGGTAATAAACACTCACTAAACTGTCTGCACCTAATTGAGCTGTAGTAATTTATGTGAGCTCCCTACTGCTTTTTTCCCTTTAATCAAACAGACTGCTTTATGTCTTTAACTAATGAAACCTAAGACTTTGCCAAGTAGATTTGATCAAATGTCACTACTGAATAAATCTTCATTAACACTGACATGTCCCACATCCTTCCCATGTCCAACTTCATCATTACCTCAGAGTAACATCATCACAGAAAGGTGACGGCCACCGCTTTATTTACATATATAATCAAGCAATAGTCATCAATGTCACACCAAATAAGAATGTGAAAAGACAATTTATTGCAGCTTTTTTCTCAGGGCTTAATAATAGTAACTGCAGTGATGATTTTTTCCTAGAAAGGCGATCTCAGTACCCTAGACATGCTAGAAATGCCACCAGCTGCCATGAACATTCATAGGAAGCTTTCACTGTTGTAATAGCTATTCAGATTGGTCCTTCCCCTTGATAAATACATATTCCTCTCCACCTAGCAGTGTCTTTCAGAGGTACCCTAGCTAGCTTAGGTAGCAAGACCTGTACAACTGTTTGCCACAGGAGTATCAGTGATCCACATGTATGTTACCTAGCACAAACCCTTTGATGGTATTGCTGGATAATAACCTAAGCAGCAACTTCCATTACTAAATAGACTAGTAAAAAGTGGTACTTCTATGCTGAAGGAGGCAATGAGAGAGTTGTCCAGAGTATGCCAGTATTGACCAGAATTAAATTTATGGGGGAAAGAGAAGCAAACCACCCCTCTATGATGTAAACCAAAAAACCTGATGGTGCAAGAAATGTTTATTTGAGCCAATGAGAAGTGACTGTTAAATGTTATAACAGAATTAGTGGCAGGCAAAGGTACAGGGGCATCTAAAATGACAAAAATGTGGAACTTCTTTTTGTTTTTTTTCCTATTGGCATACATGACTTTTTTACATGTAAAAGATCAGAAGTGCCAAAGGAAATGGTCAGAATACCAGCTGCAGGTATTTCAATCTACTCTCAGCATTAACTGGAAAGTCAGTGGGAATGAACCCTTTAGAAAATCGTTGCGTTGCTCGTCAAACCTTTAGTAAGTGGTAAAATGCAAAATTTAGGAATGCAAGTGCTGGTACTTTTGTGGGAAATGGAATGAGTGCTGAAAGATGAGTTGGGAAATGCCTATTAAAATGGAATTGGGAGGTAGGGACTATGATGACAAAGACTTTATATTGGTAAACTGGACATTCATACATTGCTCATCTTTCTGGGTTATTATCTAATTTTTAAAGAGAGCATCCAGCATATGCATTAAAAAATGCATATGATCTGTTTGGATCAATTGCCTGCCAGTCACTGCTTTTCCTTGGTTTTTTTTTCTTCTTGTTTAGCCTACTGAATGTGAAAAAGATGCTTTGATCAACTTAAGTATGCATACAAACAGAACCAGCAGAGCAGAGCATGTTTTACAGCTTATGCTGTGATACTGGAAACCTGGAACCTGTAGGTCAATGGCACTGTTTTGTTTCTTTTTCAACGATGGAAGAGAGAAAAGAATGAACTACAAGATGATCAAAAAGCATTTTTCCACTGCTGCTCCTTGATATTCTATTCTCTGTAATATAAATGCTATAATAAATCATACTTTCTGTTTGTTCCATGTCTTGGGGTCAGCGTTCAACACACTCTGTGGAACTGGCTTTTTTACTTTGTTTCAGTGAAAGCCTGTGAATATGCTCCAGCCATCTTATCTGATTGTTTGTTCTGCTCAGCTAAGCAAACCATGCAAGTGTGTCTTAACTAAATTATCTGCTGCAAGTCTATACTGGTGTCATTCCAGTAGAGGCTCCTCCATCTGTTTTGTTTTATTCCCTTTCTTATATCTTTTTCCCACTCACTGTTTGTTAAAAGTAGTTGAAAACAAAAATAATCATAAAAAGAAGCTTTTTACAGTTTCTCCCAGCAAGCAAGTCTGATCTAAATGCAAAACCACTTCAAATTCAAAGAATAGTGTTTCCTGACCTAAAGTGAATTTATTAAAACAGGCAGCACCCTTGCCTTTGGGTAGTCTCCATTCACATTAATATAATGAAAGGATGACTAATTTTAGACGCACACATCTAACTGCCAGCTATTTTCCCTAATTTTAAAGAATTGGACATGAGATGTTACCCAACCTCTGTCTTTGTTCAAGGATAATTGTAACAAGCAGTTCACTTCCTTAATTGGACTTTCTTAAATCTCAGCCACTAGGAATAAACTGTGGGCAGGATTCTTGGAAAGAAGAGCTGAATGGTGAGACTGGAAAGAAGCATAAACCAGTTTCAAAAAGCATTATACAACTTCAAAAATGTACTTAAAATATTATCTTTCTTTTGAGTTTCTGATCTACTTTGAGAATCCTGTACTACATCTTTTGGGGGCTGAGTGTGAGAAGGGATTCCTAACTGTCCTGTAAGACTGATGGCTTGAAAAGCTACAACTGACCTATCATCAGACAGTCCTCTTGGAGAGCAGAGCTTAGCAAGTATACTGACAAGTATGAAAGAATACTTTGATAAGACATATCACCAACCCAACAAGATGCAGATAGGTGGGTGAAAATTTGCAGGAATATGTGCAACATATTCTACAGCTTTATTTTTCCCATTGTTATGTCGTGCCCTCAGCTCAGCATTTTGCATTTTGCTTTCCCTGATAGTGTGAAAAAAAGGAAACTCAATTGCAAAGAATTCAAGGTTATGAAATGCTTGTTTTCCCAGCCAAAAAAGTCTCATTTGACTAGGAGTCTTTCTTGCCAAAGGATCTTTAAAACAAGTCTTGCAGAATCAGGGAACACTTATATAAACCTTTCCCTCAATTGCAAAACCACTGACAAAGTCAGTGGATGAGAGCGTTCCTGCCTTGAATTATAGATGTGTCTGTCTAATTAAGAAGAAATAACAATCCCATTTCATGGAATTATGATTTTTCAAGATAACTTACTGGTATATGTGCTTAGCCTTGATTTAAACAACCGCATTACTATAATTTGCCTTTTACTTTTCTTCTGAAAAGCTTCTCAACACTGTCTAGAACTGCAGGATTACTTCTTTTACACAGAAACAAAATGAAAAATGAATTCAATAATGTTATCTTGTCTTGAAAGTAAAGCAAAATTCACATGTCATCTCTCAAAAATACTTTCCTTTTCAAAGTTAATTTCTAGTGAGACTTCAGAAATATTATTTTCTGTTTATAAATTAACTAATGCTATGCTGGTCTGTTTCGCAAAATCAGAGATAAGATTCAAAATATTTCATACTCATGATATGCTATAAACAATATTTGCTTTATCATATGATAGAAAGAGAAATTAACTGTTAAGCATAGATCCAAGTCTAAACTGATTTTGAGAGGTCGGTCAAAGCAATTGGTGTGATGGTTTGGTTCAGATTAGTGATAGACCTTTGTTGTGAAGGTCTAAACCTGGATGGCAGACTCTTTGTGTTGTAGGCAGTGGTTTGAGATCCATTCGAAACAAGATAAAAACCTAATAATCAGTAATCTTTTCAACATTAATTTTTATATGGTTCAATTAGTATGGGTAAGTGACCTCCAAAAAAGTTTGCAAATTGCTCTCAGTTTAGGTGTCAAAGTCTAAACAGATTTTATAAGCTTTGCCTAAATAAGCCAGATCTTTCGATGCAGTCAAACTTTCTCAGAGAATAGGCTTTTTCAGAACATTTTTGGCAACTCTTTTTCATAATTGAATTGAGCATATGATTAGCAGATTTCCTTCTCCACTGTTTTGGTCTTTCTTGTTTTATTACCTAATACAAAGTCTGCTGAAATCAATGGATTCCTTCCTATTCAGGATAATGAGTTTTGCTCTGGAATTCTCATGAATGATGAAATCATGAATTCATTTATTTTTAAGGAGTTTTTAAAAAAATAGAATTTAAAATTTTTACAGATAGAACCACTAGTGTTTTACGTAGAGGTTTATATTATTTTCTGATGCTGTGCTCTGTACTTACTCTCCTACCCTTAGATATTAAACTTCCTCAAGGAAACATGCCATGATCAGTTTTATATTTGTTATTAGTATGGGAAGAGTGTATCTCTTTTCTCTTTGCTTTCCCTGGTGAAGTGTATATTGTACTCAAAATAATGTATTAAGCTCTAAGCAGAAAATACGACTGACTGTTTATGCTTAACACTACAGATAATAGAGTATGAAGCACTATACACACAGAAAGTAATAGGATATCTCCCTGAAAATTCTAGCTTTTCAAAATCTATTTTTAAATTTATCTTTTTTTTTTCCCCCCTAGATCAATAATCTGGAAAAAATACTTATTGTGTCAGTTTACAGGTAAACTTATAAATATTGTTTGACATCTAAAATAAATATTTGTTATTGTTTTAAAGCTGATCAGTTGGCTTGCAATGTAGTTTTTCGTCTATTGCATCATGCTCATACATTTCTGTTGCAAAAGGCAAGATGGCCCTCCTGTAATTAGTAGACATTAGCAATATCTTACAGTGGGAGAAAGAAGCCCAACTGCCAACTTTTCAGTGGGGTAGCTACACTTCTGAGAGTCTCAATCCATACCTGATATGTGTTTTCTAAGGAAACTTCATCTGCTTAGGTAAATATGAAATCAACATTTAAATTGAGTGAAAGTTTGAGTAGAAGATAGAGTGATGATATGATTGACAGATGTAAAAGCATTCTAATTGTGAAAATTATTGGCGTTAAAGGCATCTTCCATTTGCCAGAGAAAAGTCATAATAAGCTGGAACTTACAGACGAGCTAGACAGATGGAATGGTAGCACCTATCTATAGCAGTGGAAGCAGCACGAACTACCGAAAGGATAGCCTACTGACTGCATAAACAAGGCATTCTCTGTCCTTGGTCTTTCAGGTGATGGCTCAAGGTGCAGTATGTCTCACTTACCTTTACATGTCTAAATAATGACCATCCTCACTTCAGTTAATTGCCTAGACTGCCATTATATATAGGGAGGAACAGCCACTTCCAGCCAATGATTCACCTGACAGATGATCCTTGAATGAGACAAGTCATGCCTCAGATGCGCTTCTCCAAGTGTCTAAATTTGGTTGAGATGAATCTTGCCCAAATGCCTTATGCGACGTATAGTTCAGTCATGCTCAGGTGACTGGAGTCAGAGCTGGGTTGGGTTGGTGGACAAATTCTCCAGCCTAGCTGAGCCTCCAAGGCTGCTACTGAAGCAAGGCCATTGGCCTTGCATGGCCTTAAACTCTGTGAGGTTTCAGAGTTTGAGATTACACACCCTTAAGTACTCACTTTGCTTTCTATAAAGTGCTTTAAAAATCACTGTATCATCTTTTCTATCAACAAATCAATCTTTTCCATATTTGCCATACTCACAGATGTTGATGTCCTCTGTATATAGGTATAGTTAAGAAGAAAGAAACTTCATACCAATGTAAATTATATATACCATAAAAATTATAGGTGAGAACATAAATATAAAATTGAGAAAATTTACTAGGTAAGGAGAAGGCTTCAATTTTTACGTTCCCACATTATATATCATTACAATTCTATCCAGCTGTTCATTCCTTGAAACTTGGTTAAAGTGCTATATTTAAAGATTTATAGACTTGTTTCCTTACAATTATAGGACATAATTATCTGTGACTTACAGGCAGACTATGACAAAACTGAATCACTGTCATTTGTGCCTTGGAAATAAAAGGTCATGCTATATTTATATTTGCTTGAGTTTATGGTATCCTGAACACACGAATTTGAAAATACATGGTGCAATAATATTTTGTGAAAGTCACAGAATACCCTGAAGCCAAATGTCAGTGATCAGCTCTTCTTTGGGAATTGCAAGAATTTGCAATCAGCTATATTTTTTTTTTCTCTGAGATCCTATGTGTCAATTTTGTGACACTTCTTTGGGATACCTAGGTGTCGTAAAAGGATAATCAATATTATTATTTACAGACTTTACAAGTAAACTAAAAACATGGAAGTGATTGACTTCCTACAGAAAATGTAGCTGAGTTGTAAAATATGTGGAGTGAAGGTTATGTTTTCGTTCCATATGAATTCCCACAACAATAAGCATAATGGATTCTGATCCACAGCTCAGATTAATAAAATGACAGCATAGGAATTGTAATGACTGATCCTCTCAGGTGTTGAATTGCTACCTTCTGACTTTCCTTCCTTTCTTTTGCATTAGGGTTTTATATCTTTTCACATCAGTAGTTTTCTCTTGAGTTACACTTGCAACTAACACATGCTCTCTTTCCTACATGTTAGTGCAATAGCAACAGTTGAACAACTTCTTACAGTAAAGGTGGGTTATGCAGTGGATCTTAAGAAAACTGGGCCCCAGGTACCCAGTAACTGAACAGCAAAAGACTGAATGAACCCCAGGTTACAGCTAGTGCTGAAGAAGATGCCCACGATGCAGAAAATAACTAGTCTGTCACCTATGGAAGCCTGCTGTGGGGGCTTTGAATATTTCTTGCTTGGTTGAGTGGTCTTTTCTGGTCAAACTGCCAAAGAGGAAATCAGGTGATGCTGGTCATGCTTCTACACTGTACCTCCAGCCTTTTGAAATGTTGAAAAATTGTCAGCTGGTCAGTTTTTATCTTGAATTAAATTCATGCCATGGAGCACATTCAGGCAGTTCTCATTCCCTCCCTCTTTTCTTCTCTCAACTCCACCCTCCAGATACCCTCAGTCACTCACTGATTCTGAGCTTATGCATTAGGCCCTGAAATACTGAACTGTAGCTTGAGAGATAAAAATAGCAATCCCCTGTCATTTACCAGCTTGGCAGGCCTCCCAGCCAGACTTGCACAGATTGCTCTTCCTGCCTGTGCTTTGAGTGTGTCTCATGCAGTAATGGCATCAGATCACCCTTGGCATGGCTTCACTTGCCTACTATGAAGAAATGCTTTTACTGACAGTGTGATGTGAATGAGAATCACATTGTCCTACTTAAGGGCTGGCACGGTTGACCACCATTTCATTGCCCCTCTGCTTCAATCATACCTCTGCATCTTTTCTTTTCACTCTACCATGTTTTCTTGTCCCTTAGTGCCAGAGTCTGGGCCAGCTATCCCCAGCCACAGGTTTATAGTCATAAGCTTTCTTTCCAGCAATATGTAGGTACATGAACATGGAATTCTTCTGGCCTCTGAAGACACAGTGGCACACCCGTATTCATCATCTTCCTCACCAAACAAAGTGCCATTGCCACCTTGATATATTTTCCCTCTCTGGGCATTTCCCTCACACTTGTTCATAATTCCCTTCTGCCAGTCGTCACTGCTGTCACAGACATCACAGCCGGATGAAGCAGAAGCCTAAACCTTGACATCTTTGTTATTAGAGAGGATAATTAGCAATAGCACCAGCTGCAGAAAGCTATAGCTCCTTCACTGCTTTTTGGAGACATATCCCACTGTTCTGGAAACAATGGGAAACAAGTTTTCCACTTCAGGAACTGTATGCAGCTGCATTCTTGCTTGTGGGACCACTGCCAGGCTCCAGCCGATGCTGCCTCTTAGTACTGCTTGCTCACAGAAGTCATTCAGGAGGTTGGTACACACACGTGTGTGCACATAGACTGAAGATAGCCAACACTGCAGTATCAATACGCAAATACTGTCCCAATGGTGTTGTAGGGGTCTTTTCCTGAAGTTTCTTCCAAGGCTGTCTCTGACCATGGAAAGCTGGTCAGTGGAGGAGGAACTGCCAAGGAGGTACATACAAACATCCCCTCAGCGCACTGAGGGCAACATCGCACGTTGTGCTGGCTAAGTGGATGGTGAGATGCAGTGCAGTACAGCATGTGATATAAAAAGCATGTCCTATGTGATTATGTGATCTTGCCAGGTCTGAGTTTCATTGGTAATCAGAAAATAACCTAATATAGCACACATCCTGCATTAATGATAATAGAATGTCATAGACCTTGTATAATACTCCTGTCTTTTCTTTTTTCTATAAAATTCGTGTAATACCTCTTATTATCTCACAAGAGCTTAATGAACTTTACAGGATTCATGGATGGAACCCTGAACTAGTGTAACTATTGGTCATTCATCTGAAGTAGAAAACCTACTAAGAAAACACATAACATTGATGAGACTTATAAATAACCTCTTCATGTAAGGCCACTTTGAAAGGATTTTATAGAAAAGCAATGTGCTGTTCTTACTCCTTATAATTATTGTGTTATTACATGCAGAATCTCAAGAACTGTGAAATTTTGGTGTCATAGATATGTACATGAAAATGTGATTACCTAAAGCATACTGCCACGGAGGGATTCCTCCCGGTATTGCAGAATGTGACACTGTGAGTGAAGTGAGAGGATGACTGATGCAGAAGAGGAATGGACATATCTTGGGCAGTAAGCCTTGGTTCTTGAAAATAATTGTTGGCTGTGTTGATTTTTGTCTTTGGTGAGTAATGGCTTCAGCACCTTGGCTGGTTTCCTGAAACGATTCAGCAGGCATCCCCGGGAAGTGCCTCTTTAATCTGAGTCTTTTCTTCCCATCTACAGGCTGCCTTGGGGTAAGTCTCAGTTGGTTGTGGTATGAGGGCGCTGGGTAAAAGAGTTCAGTGTAGGGAGTCTTTGTGCAAGACAGATGGCTTTTATTACAGATCTTTGCATTACAAATCGAGGGTAACCGATCACATGACAGGGGGTCTTGCTCTCACTTTCTCCTTCCAGGCAGGTGTTCTTTGTATGGAGGTGGGCTTTCAGGCTCTTTCTGCAGCCAAAAGCATGGAAAAGTTACAGGAAACGTGCTGCCCCTTTAGGGTACCTGTGGTATAGTCTGACCCAGTATTTTGGTCAGGAGCACAGGATGGTAGCTTGTCCCTAAGGAATTGAAGGTAAAATGAAACAAAGAAAATTGCTAATAGGACAAACCTCTATCTATCCATACTGAGTCTGGTAATTTATTAGCAGTAATTTAACCAGGAGAAAAGTTATCTATACTTCAGCCTCTCTAATGAAGAGAGTGGCTTTATAACAATACACCCTGTTCTGGGGCAACTATTTTATCCAGATTCCACAATGAGAGTTTTGTGAGTAGGTAGGTGGACTGCTGTTTAATGAACACAATTTCTATGGAAAGGCAGTGGTTACTAAACAATTTATCTCTTTTTATACAGTCTACTTTTCTCCATTTTGTTGCATTTCTTTTTTTTTTACTACCGGATGTTCAATTATAGTTAAAAAGACAAGTTCCAGGTTTGGTGCCAACATGCTGTGCTTTAAGCTCATGATTGTGGCTCTGCAGCATGAAATGTTGCTGATACCTTCAGAATCAATATATCCCTTGGACAACATGGCTTTCCAGATTTTAGTCTAGTTGGACAGAGTCTCAGTGTCTCTCTGTCTCTCCTTGCTGGTACTGATTGCAGCACGTTTAGCCCCAGCAGATGGGAAATATGCTCACCACTTGTGGCTGATGCATGGTTATAAAACATTGTGGAAAAGGGCTAGGAGACATAATGATAAAGATCAAATTGGGATTTTATCCTATTTGCTGCCTTCTGCGTGCACAGAATGCGTAGAATGACTTGTGAAGCAGAGTAAAGGTTGTTGCCAGGTGTGGTCTCATCTTATAGTTCAGATGACAGACCAGGAGTTACCATATAGCATTAATATATATTTAATATATGAAAATGCATTACAGTATTGGTGGTTGTTGTGAACACTTTTTGGCACACTTGTATGCAAGTTCAAACCAGGACACCAGCTCTGGCCCTTACAAATTTCAAGAATTTCAGAGCTCAGTTGAAATGTTACAGTTTGGTCCTGTCTGTATCTGGTAATCTTGCCTACATCAGAGCATATCAAGTTTCCTCCTTTATGCTATTCTTCTCCTTAAACCCTAGGCAATATATGAAACAATGTAAGCTTTAGAAAGTCATTCGCCTGTTTTGGCTGATCCCTAATTGCTTCAACCTGCAGTAAAATGTCAGTCTAATTATCTGGTTACTCCTCTCCTGGGTCTGATGTAGCCTGGAGGTGTGCGCGGTACTGTGGTACGCAAGTCTGACTGACCTAGTGCACCTTCCATTTATTACACTGGCCTTTTGCAAAGTTGGTCAAGCCTCTTGTGTCTTCAAGACACTGTTATTAATTTGAACTCTGTCAGACAAGGCTAGATCTGAAACTTTAGCAGACTACAGGGAATTGTGAGAGTAAAGCTGGAGAATCTTATCTAGACCTAGAAAGATTGTGTCCAATTAACTAGGTAAATCTTAGGCTTTTGGGCTTTTATCAAAATACCTGGGCAGTCTTATTCTGAATTCTCTGTTTTAATTGATTCTGAGGAATTAATGTACAAAAGAGAACCTACTGCTTTGTTACTCCTGTTGTAGCAATGTTGTATACTTGTACGGGGTCTCTTGGTACGTTTGGCTTTTATTCTCTTGTTCTTTTAGAGTTTTCTTTTGTAAAATCTTGCTCCTAGGCCAACAGCTCTACACTGTCCTTATTTTAATACCTCTCAGTATAACTACAGCAAGTATACCTAAACCAGCTAAAAGTGATAAAAACGCACCAGGCCCTAACAGGAGCCTAAGCCTGTTCAGTTTAGGATTAAGATGCAGTTCTTTATAGTGCATCAAAAGAATAGGGAAGTGATGTTTCCAAATGTCTCTCCAGTTTTATGTTTTTACAAAGAATTCCTTGGAGGGCTATTATTATGTGCAAGAAGAGGCATGCTGTGAAGATCCCTGTGCTAACAGCAGTTAGTTTAGAGCTGAGAACTGAGGTGAATGAACACAATTCAAGCGTGTTGAAATGTTTGAGAATTCAGAACTGCTGCATTAAACTTGAAAGGACTGGAAAATATCTGTGCACTTCCTAATTTTGACCAGAAGAGGAAGTGGAAGGACCATCATGAGAAATACTGTTCCTACAATAGTTTTCAGCTGGCTCAGAGTACAGTACAGCTGCTTGTGCAATTCCACACCCCTGAAATTTAGTGAAGCTTTGTATAGAAAGCTTTTGAAAGCCTCGTATAGAAAGCTTTTGAAAGCCTCCAAAGCGTGGATTATTTCTTATATGCCATTCTCAATAACGCATAGACCCAAACAGAAAGAGGAAAAAAGATCACAAAAGCTAATAGTTAAAGGAGATCATGAAGACTAATAATTTTGTCCTCTGCAATATCTTTTGTTGTGGGAGCCAAAATATTTACCTGATCAATTCAAGTGAGTATTCTTAACATTTAGTAATCCAGTTTAAAAGATCAGGGAATCAGGTGCCCAGTTCTCAGTGAATGTCTATATGATTTTTTGATCCTAATAGGGACTTCTGAAATTCCTAGTCCCAGTCAGAGAATTAATAACTAACATATTAAGCTTCCAGACAGTGTCAGAAAATACTTTTTTTCCTATATAAAATATGGCACTCCCTAGACTTTTTAACAAAAAATTCTTCATCAGAATTTCATCATAGACCCCATGTTTTTGTTTTGTTTTGGTTTCGTTTTTTTTAGCTAGGAGAGCTGAAAAAAATGATACCTCAAAGCATTTTTATAAACAGTATTTCAACAATCTGTGGTTTCTTTTTTCATGATTGCATACCTTATTGTAGTCTCCAGTCCAATTTTTTGATCAGCCCTACTCATTTTGGAAAGCAAAAGAACGTGGGAAAACTGCAAGCATAAACTCAGGGGCTGTCTGGATATTAGTATTTCTTGTCTACTACTGATAGGGCATCATGCAACAGTATAATACCAGGAATTACATAATAGTTATGAAACTCAGGGCAGAGATGTTTTATAAGAGGTGAATCCCATATGACAAGGGTAACAATTTCACTTTAAGCATTTTTCTGCATTTGAAATGAATAGCTACTTACTTAAGGAAAGGAATAATACATTATTTATTCTCTAACATGATGCCACTGCTTGTGCAATGAAAACCTCCAACCAAATTGACAAGGGAAGCTGGAACTGTGGGGTGGGCACAGGCTAAGAGCATCATATTCATTACAAATTTAGATGGTAAGATAACACCTTCCCAATGAGAAAAGCTGCTGAGAAACCCTGGCCTTTATTAATGAGCCTCATGAGTCAATCTGCAGCAGTGATGTATCATGCTCATTTAGGGAAATGATGTACTGTGAAAATGCATAATTTTAAAGAGCAAGAGAGTGGATTGAAACAAGTATACGCCATAAGGAAGCTCAAATCTCTCATGATGTATGCTGATTTTTGGGTGGTCCCCATTTGCACGGCTGTTTAAGCAAGCACTCTAAATGGAATTGCACTTGACATTTTTGTGACTAGCTGTAATCAAACAGCATTAGAATTCAGCTGATCTCACAGAAGATGATTAAACAAATTTCTTGTTCATTCCCAGTTCCTTTTAATAGGAAAATGGAGGGAGAAGACACGTTGATGAAAATTATCCCAGATGGAAAACAGTGTCTTAAAACGAGCTCAGAGAGGAATGTCAAATTCTCCCTGCCCCTCCTTTCCTAATGCAAGAATCCTGTCACTGTATTATTTAATAACCACAGAAGCCAGCATTCGCCTATAATTATCAGGCATTCTTACAGAATGAATATTCAGTGAAAAGTCTTGGGATTTAGCACTGATAGAGTGCTGGGTGCTAGAGAAGGGGAAAGTGACCACTGGTTTTCAGAGTGGCTGTATTCACACTTCTTATATAGTGAACATAAACTGCTACCTGGTAACACAGTTACTTGCTCTCAGCCAATAGTATTTAAAGCACTCTGCATTTCAGCATCCATGAATCTTGTTATTGCAGTGTATGAATAACTTCTATAGAGACTTTCATACCAATATCTGGTATAAAACATCAACTGGACTTCACAAGCCCTCTGGACTTTCTAAAGGTTAAAAATACTGGCCTTGGTCTATAGCAGCATTTGGGTCTCCTGTATAGTATTTTGGGAGATCTGTTTATTTTTCTGGGCATTCATTTACTCCAGTGAGTGCTTTTTGCAGTTGTTAATACCAGTGGGATCCCAGAGGGTGAATGTCATCCTTGTTATACTGGGAAGGCAGTGTGACAGAAAGAAGTTTGCAGGGTTTTCTGAAGGCAGAGACAAAGTGCAGCAAGTCTCCTCTGGGGCTGTGCCCACAGCATCCTTGCAGCTGGCAACACCTGGCTCCCCGCTCTGCTTCCATGGGAGCACTGTCATCTGCCTTGTCACAGAGGGTGGCAGCTGTCTCAGCAGCTTACAGGGCAAAATTCACTCTGCAGTAAGGAGTCTGATCTGGTGGTTGTTGTGATTGTCGGGACCAAGACCTATTTCTGAACTGGTTGATGGCTGCGAGCTGCGTATGTGTGTTTGGGGGGGTTGAAGCTGGGGTTTGAAATGCTCACAGATGTCAAAAACCAGAGGAGCTTCACAAGTGTGATGGAAACTGTTACTGAGTTAGCTCTGGATGGGAACACATGAGAGCACAGTAACAAGAATAGATGCACATTTTTTAGGAGAAACCTCTCTTTGCACACCAGGAACAGCCTTTCGAGCAGGGACTGAGAGAGGAGACTGGGCCCTGAGCTGCCCATAGGATGGTGCAGAAGCCAGAGAAGTCAGAGGGATGGGGCATGCGCAGTGGTGGCAGCTGAAGTCCCTATTGAAACACCTGGAGAGCGGGGCCAAATGCAGCCCTGAGGGGTTATAAATACATGTGCTACAGGCCCATGTAGCATAGGGCTCGTACCCTGGTGAGAGCTATCACAGCTTCATTTGCAGGAGGTCTTGGTGCTTGGGGTTCCTATGAAGCAGATGGGAGGCCAGAAGTGGTCCCTTCAAGGGGATATATAAATTGATATAAATCTCTTAAATTATTTTTTTTTAAATGATAGTCCTGCCTACTACCTTATTACCAGCACTGGTTACTTCATTAAATCCTGCTGTTTGGTTGCCTCCTGCAGTTGCTTGCAGATTTGGTTGTAGCTGTTCTGGTTTTCAACAGTTTTCTCCAGTTCGTAGGAAAATATGGTGTACTTTTTTGTTCTGTTCTTTTTTAGCATTTCATTTTCTTGTTGCTGTTCTTTAAAGATAAATGAATATTTTATGGTAAACTAGGAAATGTCTATTACTCACCTCAGCTCCCAGAACAGCTCCAGAAATGTCACTCTATTCTCTCAGGATGCTGTAGCAGTAGTCGTTTGCATTTATATAGCACTTATCCCAGGAATGCTAAGCACTTAGCAAACTTTCACTAATTTTATATATATTCATTGCAACTATAGAATTTATACTGGAAGATCCTTGTTAGAAGTTCCACCGAAATCAGCTGAGTGCCACATGATCATGAGAGTCAGATCTGATTACAGTTTTGGGGACCCTGACATCCCAATGTGTACAGCTCTTCTGTGAAGCAGGTACTGAATATCTCATCATTCTTCATGTTGTTTTTGGAGAAACTGTGTTGCAGCATGTTCATGGAGTAAATCTCAATTTACACAGTGTCTGTGGCAAAACCAGGACCAGAATTTTTCATCCTTACTCTTCAGACTGTTGCTCCAGCTGCTCTACTTCTTTGTGCTTTATTTAGGTAAGGCATTTAGAAAAACATGCATTTACTCAGTCTGATCTCTGCATTTTGCTCATGTTTGAAGGATCAGATACTACTGTCCTTCTCCTTTACTCTTCTGATGAGACTGCACAGGTCTTGTCAAATTTATCAGGACTGAATGAGTGCCAGAGAAGGCAGAGGCAGGAGGCAGAGGCAGCAGACAGTGGTCCTTTGGGATTATTAGTAAAATTGTTACGTTCTCAAAAGATTAGGAGTCCATCAAGAAATTACATGGCTGGGCAAGTTTGTGTTATATACCCAGTGGAAAAAAATCCCTCCACTGGAGATGTTCTGGTCCAGACTATGCTTAGACAGTGTGGGCTCTGTAATGATTAAAAGGGATCTGATGAAAAAAGCTTGCAGTGTGTGCAATACTCGTTTTGACTAGCCTGACTTTGCTTTGGTTAGGAAGCAACAGCTAAAGGGGGTTAATGTGGAAGAAGATGAGTAAACGTATGTTTTATATCAAGTCTTTTAGCAGAGACAGAGATAATTTCCATGTTGTTGAATCCCAGATAATTATTTGTGTATTGAGTATTACTGTTTTGCAGTTGATGTATATTTAAAAAAAAAAAAAAAGAAAAAGAAAAAGAAGTGTTTAGGCTACTGTTTGAAAAAATGAAATGTTATGACAACGTTGAGTGATCTTTTTCTCCCTGGTCAGTGTAGTCTTATTACCACTCTGAGAAGAACTGAGGAAGTTTTTTTTTTTATCTTTCACATGATTTATACTTGCTGTGTTTAAGAGCATTATCTATCCTTATCTGCTCCCCGCTTCTCTTTTTTGTTACAAATAATTTTTGCTCTAAAATTTTCATTTTTTTTTATGAACACCTTTCTTGTCCAAGAATTGCCACTTGATATAAAATCTAACGTATGACAGAGCAGCAACAGCCCTTTTTTGTTTATGATGGAGGAGGATAAGTATAGTGTGCACTATGCTAGCATGCAATGTCTCTTTTTACCTTTGGGTATCTGCTTTTTGTAATCTCTGCGAAGAAAGCTAATAGTGAGTGTATCTTTCTCATCAACCTGACTGTCATTTGAATCTGTGCCCTGGCCTAGTTTATTCTTTTTCTTTCTTTTGCCATGATTTTACACAGAAGAGTCCAGTAACTCTTACTAGTGAACCTCTTGTTCCAAGATTGATGGAACTAGGGCTGTTATTGTAGCACCATATACTTCCTTCACTTTTGAGGTTCAGTGTATGCATAAGTATTAGAAGACCCGAGCTGCTTTGGCAAATAGTCACAGAGCCTAGGGATTTTGAGAGAAAAGTGTTACCATGCTTTGCAGAAACTGTACTTGTGTTTGTATTGCTTAGCGTGCCTTATATGAGAAGGGGCTGAGCTTCCTTTAACATGAGGCAATGGGGCAATAGCATACATTTGGGAAGTTACCACAAACAACTGACGCAAAACAGTTTGTTTCCATGTAGTAATATTTTGTATATCAAAACTTTCAAAAATACTGCAAAAAGGCAAATAACATGCACAGGTGATTATGATAGCTGTTACAGTAGTCACCCCTCTGAAATGTTATTAGACATCTAGACAGATTTAAACTTTTCTTCCAATATTCACTATTTATTTCTTCTCCAAAGAGACTGATGACTTTTCCTAAATAAAAACAGATTCTTCTATGTAGATACATACATTTTCCCCTCTCTTTTGAGCTAGAAGCTTTGCAGAAGTATAGCTTTAAATGGGGTACAAAACGCCAGTTTGTGTGCTTCAGTGCAGAATGCTTCTTTCACAGACTTTGTATCCTGTATCAATGTATGTATTTGAAAATATATGTGACAAATTTCTCTTTCAATCTTTATGTTGGTTTTTAGTGAGTCTCAACTTTAGACGAGGTACAACAATAATGAATCTTTTGGGATGAGCTTTTCCTGGCTTCTTCTCTCAGAGCATACTGCAGCACACTCAATAGCCCTGGTAACCTTCCCCCCAGTGCTTCATTGAAGATCCAGCTGTGGTTTTTTTCAGCAAGGGTTCTTGAACTTGCATGACACCAAGCACAGTTTTGAGCAATGTCAATTTAATGGTTACAGTGAACAAAAAAGTATGTGGCTCTTGAGACTCCTTTCAGGAGAGAAGGATGTACTTGGCCACCTACTGGGGAAACTTGGTGGAAAGAAGCAAATAAAATGGTTTTCAAAATCCAAGCTGTACACTTGCACACACATGAAAAGCCTAAAGTGATGGGTAATTCTTATGGATGAGTAGTTGTGTTACACTATATAACACATTGGGAAAAACATGAGTTGATAATTTCCATATGGAAATTCCCTGGCAGTGCAAGGTCACTGTGAGAGGTAAAATGTACCTAACCAGCAGGGACTGGAAAACTCATGAATCTGACTAGCTGTTGAAATTGCTGGAGGTCTAAAGAAGCCAGTGGCATTACAGTAGTTGTCTTAAGCTGGAAGAATGGCTATGGAGTTGTTGAGATTTCTTCTTGAAACCTGGCACGATTCTGTGCTGCTGTTATTGAATGGTTTAAATGCAAGGTGCTGGCAAAAAACTGTGTCTCTTGGTACTGAAGAAGGTTTGTTCCTCTAGTGGTTGAGGATTTTGGTGAGGCACAATAGGGAAGTGTGTTCTGCTGCTGACTGTGTGGCACTTACTATTTAGGAAATGGAGGGTGTTGGACATCTAGGTTTTCTTTCTGAACCTCTCTCATGCTATAGTTCCTTCTATAAAAAAGGGGTTGCATGACAAGATGAATATTAATTACCTCCCCTGTGAAGGGGATCAGTGTGAGGAGCAGCAGGTTGCATTGGCAAGGCCATAAGTCTCCTGTGAAACAACTTTGCTAGCGTCATCACACTCTATTGAGGGAACCCAAATAAGGACTGTTTGCAGAAGTGTTGAACTTGCAAAAAAGTTTCCCAGATTGTTAGTGTTTGCCAACAAATCTGTCTTGTTTTTGTAATTTAGTAACAGCTGCTGTCTTCATTATCACTTCTCTTATTGCAGGCCTTTATCTGAGTGATACTGCATAACAATTTGCTCTACAGCTCTGAAAAATATCTGTGCAAAGCGGAGCTCTGGATGGTAGTAGTTCATGGCAATTTTAAAACAGAAATAGCACTTTTAATTAAAGCAGACTTACAAAGATTGAAGTACATACTAAATATCTACTAAAGGCATATTTTCTATTCAGGATAAATCACTGTTCTGTTGCCAGTGTGTGAAATATCCTGATAGAGGGTGCTGGTGCTTTATTTTAACATCTAAAAATGGGTTAGCTTCACTTGCCTTTGTGTTTAAATCTCACAGGTTTTTTTGTGTTGATAATAAACCCTTAGGAAAAGGCTGGATTTTGCCCTTGTTTGGTAATTAAGTATGTTAGGATCAAGTCCTGCAACAATGTCTTAAAAAAAAACAACAAAAGGATCATGTCTGATGGGCTGCTCTTTTTAAGGAGCTGTTTCAACTCAGTACTTCTCTTAGGAAATCAAATGGCCTGTAGAAGTCATAGTCTGTGACTGGAGGGATCATCAAGTGAAGGGAGAAGCAGAGAGATGTAGAATGTGAAGACATACTGGTCTTGATATCCTAGGCTGTTAGTTTGAGAAGATAAAAAGGAAGAACAGAATAACGCTGTGGAAGTGCCTAGAGTAGGTTTTCTTTTTTTCATTCTAGGAACAAATGGAAGTGCAAATTTCTACAGACCATGTAAAAGAAAAAAAATGTGCCTGTTGGTTTCTTGTGCTGGTTTGGAGGAGGAGGAACAGTACCGCCTCCAGTTGGAATTTTGGGGTGATCATGAATACAAGGGAGCCACTGAGTTTGCTCAGTCCATTGGGAAGGTTATGGCCAGTTTGTTTTTGCTGAGTGTAGGCAAATGCTGAAGTTAGTAGAAAGACCACAATCCTTTCTCTTTCCAGGTCTCTCTCGCCAGTTTCACCCCCGTTTTTCCTGTGGTAAGAACACCAGAGCCATATGTCCCTTTACTACAAGAAAAGTAAGGATTTGATGATAAACCTGTAGGTGGCTACTGTGACAACATTCAGTCCAGCAAGACAAAAAACTACATAAAGGCTTCCTCAAGCATGGTTTAGGACTGTGGATTGAACTCCCACAGGAAGTAGGTCCAATACAAACCAAAGCACCTTCTGTGCTAAGTGAAGAGTGCATGTTTGACTTTGTCTTTCATAATATAACTCGTAGCAATGTGTGCACGCGTCCGATAAAAAAAAAAACAAAACAAAAAAGCAAAACAAAACACTGCATACACTTCTGCCCCAGGGGAGGGGATGAGGACGTGGACACATGACAGATGTTAGTTATGTTGCTTCATGAACTTCTGGAAAACACTCAGGTGCTTCAGTGATGAGCATGGACATAAGACCTTAATAGAAGAGAATGGAATAGAAGACAGTTGTTTTCCATTTCCGTTAATACTGGGCCTAAAATGTAAATAGCCAATGAAAGTATGTTTCTCAGGAAAGGTGTATGCCATCTACAAGAAAAAAAGCTTTTTCCACTCTAATTCTAGGACTGAACATTTGTTTGTCACTGTCCCTGCTACAGCAAGTTGTAGCATAGATGTATCCACCAGGAAGTGTGATTATGAGGGTAACGTCTCCTATCAGCTTGCAGCATCTTGCTGATGTTCTCCACCAGGATGCGTATGAAGCTAGTTCATTTTCATACCTGAATCCCCCGAAGTCATCAGAGTCTGCATTCAGACTGCAACGTGAAGAAGGGTATTAAGATTGGGGACTTTGAGTGCAGGAGTGTAAAAACTTCTACTGCTCTGCAAGTGGCTCTGCTGCTAGAGAGGATTTTTCATTAGCTGTCAGCAGCACTGTGTTGTGTCTTTGTTGTAAAAGACTGAGGAGAAAGAGACCAATTGAACATATAAGCAGTTGTGATGCCCTGTGGCACAGGCGATCAGCATTATTATGAAAGCTGTAGTCTTGCCTTAGAGCTAGTGAAAAGTGAATACGGTACCTAGTTTAGTTGTGGAGTCAGTGTAAGAAAGTAAAACTTTAAATATTTTTCTCCGTACTGGTTTTGGCTGGGGTAAAGTTTTTTTGGTGTTTTGTTGGTTTTTTTTCATAGTAGCTGGTATGGGGCCATGTTCTTGATTTTTGCTGGAAAGTGTGGATAATTCAGGGGTATTTTCATTACTGCTGTGCAGTGCTTATGCAGAGTCAAGGCCTTTTCTGCTTCTCATCCCACCCCACCAGCGAGTAGGCTGAAGGTGCAAAAGGAGTTATGGGGGGACACAGGCCAGGACAGCTGACGCCAACAGACCAAGGGTTATTTCATCCCCTAAGATTAAGCTGGGGGAGGAAGAAGAAAGGGAGGATTTTTGGAGTGACAGCACTTGTCTTCCCAAGTAACTGTTCTGCGTGATGGATCCCTGCCTTCCTGAAGATGATTGAACACCTGCCTGCCCATAGGAAGTGGTGAGTGTATTCCTTGTTTTGTTTTGCTTATGTGCATGGCTTTTACTTTATCTCAGCCCATGAGTTTTCTCACTTTTACCTTTCTACTTCTCTCCCCCATCCCATTAGGGGGGAAGTGATCAAGTGGCTGCATGAGGCTTAGTTGCCTGCTGGGGTTAAACCATGACATTCTTGAAATGAAAACTTTGAAAAATGTAGTTTTAGGGTAATATGAAATGAATTGTTTGTTCTTGAATCAGAGGCTGATTCCTGTTCAGCTTAATAGGGAACTACAGAACATTGGCTCAGTAGGTGAACTTTCTCTTTTCTACAATCAGAAGATCAGTTGCTTCTCCAGTATCTGTAATGTCAAAGATCTGGAATGAATGCTTCGGTTTATCACTGATGGTTAGGCAGTTCTGAACAGAACTCAATTTCCTCTGCCAAATGAAGTGGTACAAAGTAATAATGGGCTTTGGATGCAAAGGCTAGTTCTGTGATAATTCACAATTTATATGAGCTGTTACAAATACTCCTGAACTGAAAAAAACTGAGTACAAGTTCCTTGCCTGTTTTGACAGGGTATTTGCTCATGCTTGATATGTTGTGGAGATGTTTTGGATATGTATGCCACTTTTACTTGTTTGGATTTACTTGTACTACTGTTAGCACATTTAAGCTAAGTTATCTCTTATGCAGCTTTAGCTTCTGTGCTGTTTAATCCAACATTCTGCCTGTATTTTTAATAGATATTTTAAAAGCCAGAGATTATACTGGTCTCCACCCTGCTCCAAAACCCCCTTTCTTGTAAATGAACATCTCATGTAGCTACTGATTAAAGACAGCTACAGCCTCAACTGAAAAAAAAAAAATAAAATTCTAAAATTAGAAAGATAAATCCCAGCTTTAGAGAGACTTAAATACAGCAAGCTATAGAAACCATATGCATAGGCATAAGCTATATGCATAGGCATAAGCTTAACAAAGGAAATCACTAGCAGTGTTCTTTGCTATATATTTGCAGAACATGATACTTCATGAAATGTAAGACACTCAGCTATGTAGAATTCAGATGCTCTCCCAAAAGCTGAACAAATCACTTAAATAGGAACCTTTTTAGATAATAAAAGGTACAGGGGGTTTATTATGTTTTGTTTTTACACCCCACCCCCCCAAAAAAACCCCAAACAAATAAACCCACACAAAAAACCAAACAACCAACAAAAAAAAACCCAACCCTAATACTTTTGGTGGCAACACTTTCTGGTTTGGGAAATAGAAATTGTTCATGGACTTGGAACTATTGTCATCTCTTCAGATGCTTAGTGTCCCAAAAAGATCTTTTCAGAAATTGCCTCAGACTCAGACCTCACACTAGTGAGGACTAGGGGAGAACATTCTGTCTAAATCCTTCTATAATTCACCAGGATGTGCTTTTGTATGTGCTATTTAAGGTTGATCTGATCTGATCATAATGTTAAAGATGTCCTTCCAAAACTGAGAGGAGGGGCATGGGGTGGGAATAGTGATGAGGGCATGGTTTCTGAGTGAAGCAAGCAGAAATGCACTGTACAAACTTGGAAAATCTATATGGGCACAGACTATCTAACAAATGGTGGTGAGAGTCTCCATATGCCAAATGCTTTTGCCAGTTCATGTAGAAGGGATAGAGATAGGCTTCTGTTTTTGATGTAGATTTTAGACACAGGGAAAGATGCAGATTATTATCTTGAAGAGATATTAACAAACAAAATAGATGAAAATGAAACACAAAAACGTTTTTTCCTTTCTGCTAGTGGCTCCTGAATTGGATTGTGGCAACTGGACAATGAAAGAGGAAGCAGACTGCACATCTTGACTTTCCTCCAGCATTCAGGTACTGGTCAGCAAAGTCTCCAACTGTAATATTGTGGACATTTTTATGCAAATGCTTGTATGTTTGTCTTGGAAATTAAAAGTCATCCAAAACGTGTTTAAGGTGAACCATTCATTAAAGTACTCTGAAGCTTTATTGGCTAATACTAGGATACATGAAATATTGCCACCCAGTCAATGCAGTCCAAAGCCTTTCCCTCAGTAAAGCCAACAGAAGGGATCACATTCCCTTAGGTAGCCAGTATACCTCAGCTGGCTCAACAGTATTTATTTGTGGCTAGAGCAAGGGGATTCACTGTCCTTGGACTGAAATCTTTGTTGTGGTGTGAGCCTGGCCAGATACAGTAAGCATTTTAAATATCTGAGCAGATGCCTCCTGGAAATTCTGGCACCAGGGTCAGTTGGGAATATTATTCCTTATCCTATGAAATCTAGGCTTAGTTTATTTACCACCTCTCTGAAACGTAGTATCTCCCTGAGATTCAGCTGCTGAATAGCTGCATTTCAGAAAGATTTGCTCTCTTACCTTCATCAGTTTAACTTTATGTATCCATATTGATACAGTTCTGCCTTCACTTTCCTCCTACTCTTTTCTTTGTCAAACACCCCTATTGTCTCCTTTAGGTCTCTCTTCAGTCCCAGCTTTTTCCACATTCCTTTTTTGCCCTGTCTCATTAGTTATCCCTCACCCTTTGCACTTTTCAATGCATCATTACTCACTTCAAAAACATTACTGAGTCCTGAGGAATGTATAACAGAAAAAAAATTATAGATAAGGAGAGGGAAATGGGACCTTTGTCTGGCTCTTTGTTTTTTATTAACAAATACTATTTGGTAATGAAGACTTCAAGGGGGCTTCATTAGGGTTTAAGAAGAGAACAGCATGAAAGTTAATTACCTGGAGCCAAGAATCTGTATTTTCCCTCAGCAGTCCAGTACTATGCTTTAAAGGCAATCAATGGAGAGTTGTCTGGCAAACATTCAATCTTTCCTTGAAATGTTCAGTGTAATTAGAGCCTCTCCTGTCTCTCATGAGAAGACAGATTGTTTGTGGCCTGTTAGCAGTTGAGTCCTGTAGTATGCTTTCAACCTTTATCATAATTATATTACCAATATTCATGGAAATTTCCCAAACTGAGAAATGGAAACTTATTACTAAGCTCATTTCTTGATAATGAATTGCTGCTGTTCATGGAGAAATACTCTATTTATTTTCTTCCTCTTCATTTTCTTTAGGGCTCTCAGTATTCACAAAGCTAATACAAACCAATTTATAAGCTTTCTGTAAAAAAAGTCATCTATCCCATGGTTGTGGCTAATTTTTATTTGTAACTGGGGCTATGAACCACTGGGGAAGGATGAGGAGGGGGAGGACAATCCAACCAAGTCCAGAATAACTGGTTGGAGAAACTCAAAGATGTTATTAGTTTCACAGAAGCTACTGTCAGCTGGTTATGAGAAAAATGATTTTGGAGTTTTTCTTTGCTGATACTTTGTTGGTGCTTTAAAGCCAGTATGCCTTTGTGTGTCGCTCTTGCCTGGTAACTGTAAGCCATAATCTGGTTGCTATAATATAAAGGTATAACATAGCCTCAGTTCAGCAAGAATGATCGCAGATGTGTGTGGGATGAAGACATGGTGGAAGAGTTGATTTGGGTTTAGGGAGCAGTAATAAACACTTAATGATTTTTTTAAGTGTCTCAGTAGTGAGAATCGTTGTCACTGCAAGCCTTTGAAAAAAGATAAAGAAGTTTGGCTCAGTTAATCATACTGAACAGGAAAATAAGTGAATGGATGAGTCAGTTCTGTTTGCTTTGTCACTTTCAAAGCAGCCTCTGTTTTATGAAATTCGATCATTACACGTAACAAGTGCATGGAGTTACAAGAATGATTTATTTTTTTTTTTAAATATAGAAAGCTGACCAAGTTCAGAGTAAGCTGAAGTAAACTGCCTGTAATGCAGGATACTTAGCATGCTAGAAGAAAAAGAAAGCATGTCTCTAGGCAAAGTTTACCAAGAAGTTTTGGGTGAGATGCCAAACATTCAAAATGCAATTCAGCTGCCGCCTTCCAAAGGGACTGTGTGGGGGAAATACTGTTTAGAAATTGCAGGTTTCAGTGAGGCTGCAGCTATTTATGCCAGCTGAGACTCTAACCTATAATATCCAATTGCATTGTGGTATTTCATTCTATAAAGCAGTAAGCAGGGAGTAATAGGAATGCCTTCATATTTAGTGCATTAGGTCAAGTAGACTGGGACATAGGACTTGGTATGTTTGGTTTTCACTGCCTTCTGAAGTACTGTCCTTGTGTGCTAGATTTCATACTGATGGTGTGTAATACCTTATAGAACTGAACAGGATGTGCCAGTTGCCTACCTTAAATAAAAAAGTGCATTTCTGTTAAGTAACTGATCTGCAGCACATGTTTCTTATCATAATATATGTACTTATAATTAGTCTCTTGTTACTGTTTGGAGTACATCTTTCGTATAGTGGCCCTTCTCAGTCTGGAATGAGACCCATTTCACTGTTCCCACAAATGACCATGGTGTTGGTGGTTTGTATAAGCCTTGTACCTCTTTTTGACCTAACTCTGTGCATCATAAAGTTACTAAAGTTACATAAGTTACATATATTTTGTGTGCCAGGTACTGTTCAGAGCAAGCACATTTAATCTCTGTTGTGTTGACATGAAGCCTTTCAATAGGTTCCCCAGTAATGGCAATTTCTCTTTTCATGAAGCTTTCCACATAAACGTGCTTTCCTCTTTCTATTACCCTGTTCTGCGTTCTGTCGCAGTATGCTGTCCATGGCTTCTCTCTTGTTGTTCCCCTCAGTGGGCAGTGTTCCTTGATGAAAACATCTTTCGTTTTCTTCCCTGCTGGTTTTTGACCACTTCTTTTCTATTATATTCTCCAGGGGTTTGCTTGCTTTTTTTGTTTTCTGTCTGGCTAGCCTATATTGACTTTCTTGGACATTAAAGAATCTTAAAAGCAGTTTGAGAAACATATTTAGACATCTTAATTTCCTAAATGGTGCTGTCAGCTTTCTTTTCTGCACTCAAACAATTCCTCTGCCCTGTGAAGGCTGAAAGCATGGGACTGCCTTGGTTTTCTCTCTTTTTTTCTTTTTTTTTTTTTTTAATGTGACTTTCAAACTGATTAGATATTAGTGCAAAGCAATCCATGCCTAAGTATAAGGTGAATCCTTGACAGATCGTTGTGCAAGGAGTATACAAAATGATTGCTGCTGGTCAGAGCCACTTCACAAGGGCTATGGTAGGAAACTGAATAGCTCCAAGACTCTGGTCAAGGTCTTCAACTTTCATGTCCTAACCTGACTCAGGATGTAATTTCTGTTACTGGGATGTGTTGCTGAGGTCTCCATTGGTTTTCTGGGCTTTCTCAATGAACCTGAGGCAGAGGACCTGAGGCAGAAATAATGTTGATAATGGAGAGAGAGAAATGGTCCTAGAGCTGGCAGTAGAGCACAGCAGTCCTTGGCTTGCAGCTCTGTCGCTAGCTTTCCAAAACTGCTGCTTCCCACATCACTGACTTGTCATTTGCTGTGTCTGTGGTGGCTGATGTAACTCAAGGCAACCTATTAGTATGTGGAATATGAATTTTAAAATAGCTATTGAGACAGCATCTACCAAACAGACCATAGGAAAACAGAGGGATTCATAGACTCAAGCAGCCTGCATACTAACCAGAAAGGTCTAGGAATAATTTTGTAATTTAAGGAAAAAGCTAGGTGATTAAGATTATATCCTTCATCGGAAAGCAGTCTGGGAAATTATCCTTTATAGAGAAAAGCAGACATGATTTACCTTGGAATGAAACAAGTGCCTCATACTAGGGGGTGGGTTTGGATTTGTCTAGTGTACAAAGGTGGAACACACCAGAGTCTCACTGCCAGGAGACATATATGCTGTATGTCTTGCCTAGGTCATTGGTGAATATCAGACAAACTGACCTACTCAGTAGCAAAACTGCAGGTACTGTGTGTGGCAGCTTTCTCCCCGTTCTGGCTATGGCCTTAGCTAGTGGGCTACTACCTTGGGGGGCACATAAACAGCTTGGGTGCTTCAAACTGATTTTGTGAAGTAATCTGGATAATTGAGATTTTTAGATACTGGTAGAATGACAGGGCGTAGGCATTGTCCCTGTTTGTTTTCAAAAGTTTCGTCTTCCATGAATAATGTAGAGTCACCTTCTCAATATACTGCTCTGTTCTGTGTACTTAAATTATCTGAGATATTTTCTCAGTCTTTGCCTTTATAAAATACTGTGACATTGAACAATGCCTGATCCGTGCAGGACTGCAGCCATAGCTTGTGCCCTGATTCTGCTTCACATATGTCTGTAGTTACAGTTGTGTGCTCCTTGTTGCTTGTTACTCTGCCTTTTAGGGCAATTGCCAGGCATTGATACTAAGCAGGCATGGTCAGACTGACCTGCCTTGTTACTAAGTGCCAGGAAAAGGAGTGTGTGTAAAATGGCTTCTGTAGCTCCAAACAGGAGCAAATGCACCAGTAACACATCACTGCACTTTTTTTTTTCTTAAGTGCCTGCTTGATGAATGTCTTCCAACACCACCAGTTTTATAAGATCTGGCTGTGTCTTGGAAAGAGGGGAGAGGGTTGTTTTGAACTGGACCTCTCATCCATTTCCTTACTCATAGAAAGACTTAGATTTCAGAAGTGTCCAAGAAATCCTGTCACTGCATTTATGTTAACTATGATGGATGCTTGTCCAGGACATGATTGGATTCTCAGATCCTTTGTACTTCTCTGCCCCTAACTCTCAAATAAACATCATGGGTTTGGGAAGTTTCATAAGCATCACCAAAATGGCAGACTGCAGCTCACATGCCTGTAGCAGTTCTGCTACTGATTGTTGTGCTGTATGTGCATCCTGTGTATCCAACTTGTTCATCTGTTTCTGCCTTGCACCCAGATATATGAACTCTGGTGCAGTTTTGAAGTACGGAAAGCACCCGTGATTTTTAACTTGTGGGATGGTTTGAATGATTCTATGCTCCTTCTGCAGTTTCCAGTGTCATTAAAACATTTATGGACTTTCACAGAACAAATTTACCTGGATGAAGAATCTGCAGGTGTTGGCAGCAAACACAAGTGAATTGGCTTATCCAAAATCAGCCATATTTTGTTTTGATATGTTAGAGGCAGCATATAAGTACCATCTTAAGGCAGACTTCTTAGAAAGTTTAGACATATAACTGAGTTTAGTCCATCAGTTGTAACTCATGATTCATACTGTCCTTGTGATCATACTATTCAGAGGCTTGCTGTATGACTTTATCTTAAAACTTGTCCTGTTTTCTGTTAAACAGGACTTTCAGGTTACTGTTAGTGATGTTACTGGCATTAGTATTTGTTTTGGAGTTTTTCCTTGATAAAGTCACATCTCTGACTATAATCTATCTATAATACATAAGCTCCTCATCAGCAATGCAACTTCTTCATGTGGGGAAGCACACACTCTCTAGATGAAAGAGAGCTTTTAAAACCACATTTATAGGGGCAGACTTTTTCATCTTGTCGAAGTTAGGTAAAATGGTTGGACTATCTAATAGTCGTTAAACCGCTAACATGTAGCAACAAATAGACTTACACCATGTATATAAGTTGATTGATGGATCTTTTCCTCCCTCTCCATACCTGATTTGCAAATACAGATGTTTGTCCTCTATAACCTCCCATGTTTCTTGCTTGACTGAAAATTCTTTGAGAAAAATCTTAATCTTGTCTGTCTAGCTTCAGTTAATGATTATTCCCATTTCTAGAGGTGATGCTTTTTGCTTTGTTTTAATATTGTGTTCTGAGAGCTTGGAGACACATACCTAAGAGACATAATTAAAATGTTTAGTTACAGTATGTCTTGCTTTACATTAACTAGCTGTTTGTATGTAATACACCACAGACGAAGAACAGTACTTTCTGCATGCTCAGTTCTCACTCCTTCCTCCCACCATCAGCAAGGAGAAGTTTGCAGCCCATGTATCTTGAAGTATCCCTTGTGGTGTCTTTGTAAGCAGCATCTTAAAGGTTACACCTAGAGCCTGGCTAAATGTTACCAGTTCTTTAGGGAGAGTGACAAAGATATCCACTAATGCAGAGCTGAAATCTTTTAAGTCTGGTAAACCTTCTGATAATAAATAAGAAATTCTTTGCCTCTAATATTTCATTTTATGCTTTAAAGTGCACCTGCTCACCTATGCTTTACAAGCAAAATTAAACATTAACAGCTTCTCATTAGTATTATAAGCCTCTTGGGAATGTCAAGCTTCAGGAAAAACTATTTACATCGGTCTATGGTTGAGCGTTCAGAATAACAAAAGGTGTATAGCTCAGGAGAACTATACAAGAGAGTGTACCTTTGGCTTGTCGGCTTGAATTGGGAGCAGCTGTAATTTCGTAATCTCAAACTGGTACCTAAATCTACAACTCAAAATTTAGAAACTTGGAGTTGTAGAAACAAGCCCCTGATGGCAAGCAGTATTTCTAACCGTGGTTGGAGGGGGGGTGATCTGCATCACCTGGGCAGATGCTTTCCTAAGGAGACCTGGGAAGATGAAGGAATTGAGGCCATCTGAGCTGAGCATCTCCAAAAGGCAAGATTTCATACCTGAAGGGGCTGGCTTGGTGAGTACCATGGTATGAGCACTTGTCTTGTTTGGCCAAGACATGTAATGCAGGAGTGTGTGCATGTACTTCACACCCTCTGAGGAGGCTACAAGTGTTGCACAATGAATCCTGCAGCTAATGATATTTCTCTTGCAATGTTTCAAGTTTATGTAGGATTTTCAAGGAATGTATTTTGTTGTTGTGCGTCCTTTCAGATTGGAATTGCTCTAAGTGGTATTACCTCATAAAACGCTCTCTTTCTCTAATGGATTTTGTTTCTGCCTAATTGGGTGAACTTCATTTACAACACACATAGCTATAAATAGTACAAATTTCCAAAGAACATAGCTATGCTGTTTTGATGATGTAAATGCTAACATTACATTTCCGGCTATGAAATTCTGGTGCTCTTCACGCATTTAGGCACATAAATGCCATCACATGCATTCTGTTTCAACAAGATTACAAAGTTGCATTACTAACAACAGAAACAAGATTTAAAGAGCCAGCACAAACACATCACAAATGCTGAAAGTGTAACTTTAAAATATGCTTATTATGACTTCCCACCTGTATAAGAAGGAGCTTCTGTATTTCTGAACCTATGTGTTGAGTTGCTTGTCTCCTGAAATATGCCAGCTTACCATGATTAAATAACTAGATCCAGGATCGTGTTTGGCTAGAGATTTTGGCAACTCAGTTTGTTGTGTTTGTATGTGTACATGTACTTCTGTATGTATGCGTACAAGTGTATGCTCTGATTTTTTGTCAGTCTGGATAATCATTTAGATTAGCTGAGACCCCTGAACAGCCTCATTGGGTGATATCCCTTCAGAGCTAAACACTGTTTATGTATAAAGCATGATTTCCTGCCTTTTCTCATGGGTGAGATGTATAATTTTGGAAAAAATAATGGAATTTGGGAGTATCTGTACGTGGATCTAGATGATGAGAAAAGGCTGTGCTGCGAATGGCACTTTTATGGCGTACTTGGATGTGACTCATGAGAACTGGAGCATGCAGTTGTTGTTGCCATTGCTCTTGTAGGCCTTCCTTACAGTCCTGACCATAACTGCTGTTTGTGAGCAGAATGAGTAGCGTCTGGTCCTGCCATGGTCTCTTACTAATGGGATGCAACTAGCGACCTTGACAGGAGGCTTGCAATGTCAGCTTTTAGTTCCCTAGGTGAAAATTTTAGGAGCTGCCCCTCAGATGTTTATTTGATGAGATAACCAGTGTTGGTTTGCTTTCTGAAGGGCAGCAGGGAATTACCCTCTTACCACAATCTCTCCTTTCACAGAAATTGAGGATGTGACTTCTAAAAGGATGTTTTTAGGACTGGGCTTTCTACATCAGCTTTAAGACTATGAAGATAAAAGCTAAGATAATATGCAAAGGGTTCTCTGTACATCCTGGCATCCTCTTTCTCTCCTCAACTCTGATTTTTCCAAATTCTCACTTCCTTCTATTTCAGAAAAAAGTTCCTCCCTCATATGGAAAAATTCATGTCTGGGGAAGAATAACTACTGAATGCAGCATATATAAACTAAAAATTTCTCTCCAAGAATGATCTTTTGATTCTTCTGTGACATTCCTGCATTGTATTGAATTGGTAGTGTGGTGATAAGAAACCCTAGCATAGTTTGCTGTGGCCTTGTTGAGGCTAACACAGGTTTTTCAGTTTGCTATCTCAACTTGTACAAATACCCTTGTAGCACATTTGGTATGCGTAAATATATTTTCTAATCTGAAAAATATGTTTTACCAATACCCATATGAAGGAGTGTGTTGTATGCGAGCTCATTTGTTTAAAAATAAAGGATGTGAACAGAAATTAGTTTGTCCATTTAAACTTACATGCTCTCTTCAGAGTCAGTTCTGGATTTTTTGCCACATGGAAGATCTTGCCTAGAGCTCAGATTGAATTGCACCGAAGTGTGGTAAAAATGTAAATTAAAACTGTTACAGCCAAGGGAATCACAAAGCGAACCTTGCTACTAAGCAAATTGACTTTCAAAAGCTGAATTCCCAATTCATCTCTGAGACAAGTCTTCTCACTCTACCTAAGCTCTCTCATATATGTTACAACGGTAAAGCAAAGTATTTTAAATTAATCTGAGCTGTGTTAGACTTGCCAGTTTCTAACATATTGTCCCCATCTCTATGAAAGGATTTTCTTTCTTTCTTTATTTTTTAATGACATCTCTGTATTTGTCTTATTCACTTTTCCCCTGTTAATATTTTAGGGACAGTTGAATGCTAAAGAGGGAAATCATTTGTTGTAGGCTTTGAAATACCGTACATGCTTTGACTGCAAATACATTATCATTAAGTCTACAATGGCTACTTTTTATCTAGGAATTGTCTGTATCGATCTTCAAAGAGCCTATCATATGTAAAAGTATTTTAAGCAACCGCATATATATTGATTCAAAAATACATCTCACACAATAAAGTTTTTATTTCTTTCCTCCCTCTCTCCCCCCCCCACCCCAGCTATACACATCTGGTACTTGCATTTAATGATCAAATCTATACAGAACTCTGTATTAAGAGTTTTGGGTGGAATGTTTTAGTTATGTGAAAAGCTGCAGAAGACTTGGTCCAATCTGTGGTAGAAATCTTATTTCTAACTGACTTTGTGATATTTTCCTTTATTTTCTTCTTTTTTCTTTTTTTAAGTAATAAAAAAAGAAAATGTCTAAAAATTTCTTCGAAGAATTCCTGGTGCTTTGAAGGCAAGCAATGCCTGTGAGATCCCACCCCCACTGCAAAATTTTACACTTTAATTTCCATGGAATTCTCTGCATTTGTATTTTGTGGTTGCTGGATATTTCCAGAATGCTAACAGTGAGCAGCAGAGAATAGAAATCTGATGCACTATCATTTTGAAAGTCTTTTGGATGCACAGCATCTGTTCTAATTTGCTGGTAGTCCCAAGCCTGTCCAGAGACAGTAATCCTTTACCAATTAGGTTTCATGAGGATGCGATGAGAGTTTGTGGTCAGGTATATAAATTAAAATTATGATGTCTGGTAAAGTTCAGAGCCACAGAAAACCCAAGGGAGTGTTGTTTATGGCTCCGAAGCAGTTTAAATGCTGTGATTTAGCTTAACTGATATGATTCACACAGGGTCATCAGAAGGAAAGAAAAAAAGCAAGAGATGCTAAATTAAATGAAAAGTGACCATCTGTTTTTCTACTGGTACAGAAAGTGGGGTTAAGGTTAGAGATACATTGGTGTGTAAGGACAACATTTTGAATCTGTAATTGGAAATAATGTTGGAACTGCTGTAAAAAGAGGGGGAAAAATTGTGATTTGAGATAAGCAGGCTACTCTTGCAATCAGTCTGGTTCTGACACATCCTGGTACTTGAAGCCTACTGTTATCTTCTTTTGAGAGTCACAGTTAATAGCTGCTTTCAAAACAGGAGGGAAAAGTTGTACGTTTTGAACTCTAGTTTTGGGCCTACCACTGCATTTCATCTTTTTAAACAGTGTCTTTTGGTTGTAGCATATTTCAAATCACTATATGTAGCAAGATGTGCTTTATTTCTTTAGCTATATTTTTAGAATAAATGCAAATAGAATAACTGCATAGTTGACCGATTTATTCACATGAACGAGCTACTTGGAATGAGTATTGCTATAAATGTACTTTTTTTTAATGAATGGAAATGATAAAAAATGATGTTTAGACTTTTGATGCATTTGTTTATCAACACTCAGACAAGAGTGCCATCCTGGGAAGATGCACCGTGTTGATGATGATTTATACTAAGGGAGCAGGAGTATTTAATAGTATTCCATTTCAAAACCAACACCCCCACCCAAAATCCCAAACAACAACAAACTCCACTTGCACCAACTTCCCCCCCCAAAAAAAAACCCTAAAAAAAAAAAAAATAAAAATCATGCTCTGTAATTACTAATTGGACTTGAAAATAATTTGCTGCGAAGCTATAAATAGTTAGACATTAACATAACCTGTTTTCTTATGAAACACATAACACTGGAAGTAACCAGTATGTTGCAATGGTTATGAGGTTCTACATGGTTGTATTGTATGCTAGCTATTGTATAGAGGCACAGTGAATAGGAGCAGCTTATTTGACTTGACATAGACAGCCATGGTAGATTGGTTTTTTCCACATCCCACTGTCCAAAATTTTGCAGTTGTTCTCAATTTGAAATTTCCTTTGGGGCTTCAAAGTAAGATTGCTAGATACTCCCAAAGGAAACCATTTATCTTTGAAGGAGGCTTTTTTGTTTGTTTGTTTTGTTTTGTTTTTTCTTGGAAAAAGTTGTGTTGTCATGTATGTCAGATATCGATCAGATCAAAATTTGCTGAGCCTGTTAATGATGATTCCAAGATTTCTCATTTTTAAATAATCTGATTTGAGTGAAAAGTATAGTATAATTATATTTAAGATCATTATTGTTATGATAAGGATTAATTCTTTATATATATTAAAATATTCCCATATCTGTGCTATCAAAGAAGCTTGACATTCTCTACAAATGTGCATACATTGTCTGAACAGGCTGAGGGACAGCACATGCTGCTTTGAAAGAGATTAAACTTAACAAAAAATTATTCCATAGAGACTGGACAAAAAAAGGCACCAAAATCCCTGCTACCTCTTTCATTTGTGGTTGATAAAAATGTTAACAGAATGACATCAGCTGAAAAATGCATGTCTTTCCAGCAGAAATTATCTGCCACATGCAAACACTAATGTGAAATACTACTGAAAACCCCCACTCAGAGTTGGCTGGATGCTGGCTTTCCCTGTGCTTTTGCTTGTGGGTTAGAGATGTATGTACTCCTCAGGTGTTCTCTGAGAAAAACCAAACCTGCCTGAGTGGAAGAGCCCAGAAACTCCATTGCAGTCCATCAGACTTTAGAGGAAACATGTTTCCTGTGAATGCCTCTCAGAGCTCTGTTAAAAATCTCTGAATCATTGGGCTTGTGACATGAGGATGATATACTTGCATTGATCATTTGACTGTGGCTCAAGGGGAAATCAATCCTTCTTTCTTTGACCTTTGCCCATGCTCTTGGGAAGGGGGACAGCATGGAGAAAGTGTGTGTTTTTTCTTTCCCTCCTGCTGACAGCAAGTGTAGGATCAGGCTTGAATCAAGTGCCATAGGTCTCCCCAAATGTACAACTGTTTCTTGAATGCAATCCCACTTGCAAACGTACCAGTCTGTCACAGCTATGTCCTGAGCTTTCTGCTTCTGCCAATGCTGTGACTTTGGATTGGGTTTGCCATCTGCTGCCTGCAGTCAGAACTGCTGCAGCTGGCAAGTGCAAAGGCTTGGGACAGTTTAACCCTGTATTAATCCCATCGAGAGGTATGAGGAAACCTGAGGAGAATGTGCTGTGTCAGTGTTCTATACTAGCGATTCAACGGCCTGGGAGAAACGTACCAATTAAAGTAGTGTTGTCTCGTCTATTTTTTAGGGAAAGGTTAGGGAAAAAACAAGACTGCAATCTCAATAAATGACCTTTATTCTAGGCAAGTGGCTTGCTGGTTAGAGTGGTCCTAGTAAGAGCAGGCACAAAAAGCAGTGTTTGGCATTGATAACAGTGAAACGTTTATTCTTTCTTTGCCTGAAGCGGGTTACATTGGGTAAGATAGCCAGTTGCCCTTCAGCTTAGGTGTAGTATAGTACAGAAAATTCAGCACAAACTTCACAGCAGTGTAAGGAGATGTTCAGGTCCTGTGAGGGAACAAGTGAGAGGGGATAAACTTGGAGGTTCTGCTATCTTCTGCAAGCCTAGTAATGAATTTGTGAAGGGGACACACAGAACACAAGCTGGTGGTACCTGGAATCATACCATATTCTCAGTTAGTGTTTCAGAGACTCAAGATTCTTTAAAAATGTACTAGGCAAAGGGACGTGGAGGGATGACAGAAACAGCATATATTGCTTTATTTGGTCTCTTGTACCTCTCTATGCAGTCTTTCTCTGCAAACACAGTACTTCTCTAATTCATAACTTGTCCTGCCTGGAGCTGAGTGGTCTCAAAGGTGGGAGAAGCACTCAAATATTCTAAAACTACCTTTATACCACTTTTCTTTTTGGAGTTATACCAAGCACTCTGAACACTACTTGTGATCTGGGCCAAACTGTCTCATTTTTATTATGTGCAAACACATCTTCTTTCAGTTGCTGGGTGAAGTCCCCACTAGAAATCAGAATTCCTTGGTGACAGGACTTTCCAATCCATCCATGGAAATACTCGGGGTTTGGTGTTGGTTGGTTGGTTTTTTTGTTTATGTGTTTTTCTTTCCTGGGCGTGAATTGGTATTCCATGAGGTACAGAAGACAGGCAAAAAAAAATGGCTTTGCTTGGAATTTGCAACATGTCCTAGTTGCAGTGGTATTGCATTTTAGAAAGGAAAGATGGTGGACTGTAGGTGATAGTGCTCTCTGCTTTTCTCCCTTGGCAACTCTACGTAAGAGCACTGGAGTTGTTAGAGGAGTCATGGTTAATGAAAAAGCCTTGTGTTTGAGATTTATTAACTATCTAAACCTTTTTTTAATCATAGAATACTTAGGGTTGGAAAGGACCTTAAGATCATCTAGTTCCAACCCCCCTGCGATGAGCAGGAACACCACACACTAAACTATGCCGCCCAAGGCTCTGTCCAACCTGGCCTTGAACACTGCCAGGGATGGAGCATTCACAACTTCCTTGGGCAACCCATTCCAGTGCCTCACCACCCTCACTGTGAAGAACTTCTTCCTTATATCTAATGTAAACTTCCCCTGTTTAAGTTTAAACCCATTACCCCTTGTCCCACCACTAGAGTCCCTAACGAAGAGTCCCTCCCCAACATCCTTATAGGCCCCAATCAAAGGCTACCTGTTTTATTTTTCATTAAATGTGTTGCAAAGCTCTGGAAACACCAGCCACAGTGCGTGTGTGGAAATGCAGTTAAAAACAAATTACTTTGACCATGGAAAAAGCCAGATTCTTGCTTTTCATTGATGACTTCTGTTTTATATAATTTTTCTAGTACAAACTCTTATATGGAGTTTCCCATATGACTTCATAAACTAGTATCTTTTTAATATATATATAATTCAGTACTTATAAAAACTTCATGTTGTTTCCTACTTTCCTGTTGTTACATAATTCTCCTGAACACAGGCAAAATTCCAATTTTCATTCTAGTTGATTTTAGAAGATTAAATCCATTGTAATATAAGGAGGAAAGAAGAGTTCGCAGTGGAACAAAATAAGTGGCAAAAAAAACCCCAAACCTCAGAAGAGGATGCAATAACATGAAAATATTTCAACAGTGTAGTTGCATGTAATTTGGATGATGCTATTAAAGCCTTTGGTGTGTGCACTCTAGTCTGTCAAAGTTTCCTGGAAACCAGCAAAGTTCTATATGTTAGAAATGCAGCACAGCCAGAACCACAACTCTAGGTATTTCTCCTTCTTGTCAATATTATCCACTACTTAATACCGCTAAACAGAAGATCTAGAATTGTCTCTAAATTATTTGTATCTTGGACTTCTAGGCTAATTTTGTTGTGTCTTTTGCTCAATACCATGTATACAATACAAAAACAGATTTGCAGGAGTTATTTCCTTCTCTTCAGCAAGGGGATGTGGTGCTGGTTTTGAGTAATGGGATAGAGACTGTTATGTTCAGAAGCAACCTGCCTACTTTATCTCAGCATATGAGTTGTGCTCTGAGGATGGAAAGAAGTGTAGGAGCTGTCTCTGAAAACTGGACAGCTGAGCAGTATATTTGGCAGGAGGAAGTTAAGGCAGAGAAGTTGTTTAAAAATTCTTCTTGCTTACTATGTTTGAGGGCCCTTCTATGGGTCCTCCCTAGCTTACAGGAGCTTGTAATGCCTGTCTCGCCAGGCTTGAAAAGGTACTAATAAATTCCTATAATTTTTGCCTGCACAGGGTATAACACCGTAGTCCTGGTATGAAATCTGTATTTTGTATATTATTGCTTATACTGACCATCTGAAAAAAGGTTAGGATAGCTAGAAAAGGTGAAGGACACATTCTTCCTTCTGTTCTTCCTGTCTATTCTTCTTGATGTTTTTAGATAACCAGTGCAGATTAATGACAGATCATAATATAGTGCTTAATCAGCTTTTATTGTTTTCACTTGCTTTTCACTTAAATTTGTTCTATCCCAGCCATTAAACTAATAATTTTTCTGGTTTTAAAATAGTAACTTCTAAAACATCTTGACTTCTTTTTAACTGCTTCTTGGTTATTATGGTTGTTGAATGTTTCCTGTGGAAAGAGAAAGCTATGAGCTAGTGAAAAATGCTGTGGTTCCCTGTCTTGTGATCCAGGGTTTTATAGCCTATATTATTTTACCTATTATTTTAATGTACACACACACACATATGTATATATAAATAACACACATATGTATATATACATAAAAGTTGCAGGAGTTGACCTAATAGGATAGGCACTTATGTTTCAAATGTAAATACCAGGGAACAGGTTCTCTAATTAGCAAATGGGACCAACTGGGGATGGGTGAATCCATGTCTAAAGGGACATACCAAACTTCACTGTGATCTCTTTTTTAAACTAGTTTAAAGAGTATATGCAGAGACATATACAGAAAGAACCTTTATCACAGAAAACTGGTTAAACTTTTCCTCCTCATTTTTCCATTCTGTAAGAATAACATGGAGTAACTACTTGGCATCATATTTCTTAGGAGCTTTCTATCTCCAGAAAATGATTTATTAACTAGAGCTCAGCTGCTTTTTGCTTTTGTTGCTGTTGACAAAAGGCATGTTTAAGCATGTTAAATTGGCTTAATGCAGTGGACAAAAATGATGACTAAGAGTAGCAGAACTTGCTGCCAACACATATTTCTTCTTTGTACCATTTATAAGGAATAGTTAATCTGACCTCAAAGAAAAGAAACATATGCTCCACCAGATAAAGTGCTAAGTGGGGGGAGTTTTTTGGAAAAAGAGGAAAAAAAAAAAAAAAAAAAAAAAAAAAAAGGGGAGCATGAGGGAGGCAGGCTTAGGCAAGTTCCAGAAAGGAAAAAAGTAAAGGAAATCTGGGAAGAGACAAAAGTAGTGAAATAAAGGAAGAGAAGGTGGATTAATGAGAAGGAAGGTAAAGAGGCAGGTCTGTTGGCAGTCAGCACTCCCTCTAGGGCTTTGCTTCTTGTTTTGCCCTCAGTCATAATTCTGGACTGTGGCTTTAGCACTGTGGGTCTTCTAAAGATTTGGGCTAAAACCCAGTGGTGCTACTTGAGGAGAATTGTCTTGTAATTGCATAATATTAATAGACTGCTCTGTCAATAGGGTCTCCCAGCCTCACTAGTAAATAGAGGTACATGCACATTTTTTGAATGGATTATTAATTTTCATTTCAGTCTGGTACTAAATACACAGAAAGATACAAAAACTGTCTGGCTGGCTAGAAGCTTGAGATAAAGCGTAGGTTTTTACAAAGGAGGAAATTAAAAATAAGAGTGGCATAAACAGAAAAAGAATCTGAAACACAAATCTTGGTGGTTGTGTAGAGACAGCATTTTATATTCAGGCTGCTGGCTTCAGTCTCCTTCAAAGGCAGTGGTAAAGATAAAGGAGTAAGACTGTAGTGTTGATGGACCTGATATCTGGACATTGGAACCTGATCTGAATTTCTGTTTCTTTTAAGCAAACTACCTCTCATCTCTGTCATGTATTTTTGGTATGTTTTGCATCCTACACTGAACCAAGGCAAATTGTGATATTCGGACTTTATATACATGAGCAAGGTTTGCCCTCTTGTCTGTGCATTTTAATTGTTGTCCCTGCTTTTACTATGAGAGAATTGCTGAGAACATTTGGTATTTTCAATTCGTACTATTATGACTAGGTATGGTTTTTCTGCAAATGGTAAATTTTGGTTACCAATACCAAAAAATATGATTTTTTCTATTATCTTAAAACGTTGAAGTTACATATTGAGTTTTGGTGACTGATCTTATTACTATATTTACTTGCAGAAATAGTTACATAATAATAACTTAAAACGAAGGGAGGGCTGAAGCTGAATGTACAAACTTACATTTGTACTTATTTGAAAATTCAGCTGAATATGTGTAGCTTCATCATGTTGTTCAGCTTTTGAATGAAAGCTGTGGCCAGACGTGATCACTCAGTCACTTGTATAAGAGATAAGAATGTAACAGTGCATGTAAGTTACTTTCGCTCTGTATCACAACAAATAATGCTGACACTAACAGCAGTGGTGGACAGCTCTCCAGAGCGCTAAGGGCTGGGTGGCCACCTTGTTCTCCATGGAAGGATGGACTGCTGGTACACTGGGAAGGGACTACATGGGAGGCTCTTCTCTCCATTACATAAATGGTACATCCGCTGGCTGTGTGCATCTCTTCTAATGGTTGTGGTTTTAATTCTGGAGGCCCTTAATGCAGTATATAAGGTACCGTCCTGTTTCAAATCTGCACTGGTCTTTCTTTTTCCTGCCTTTTTTCCCCCAGTAATTCTGCTAATATGTAGTATCTTTTGGGAGCTCATGTTTCAGCGCTTCCACAAATGCCACAGGTAAGAAATCAGCAAACTCAGTCTAAACATGAATTTAATTTTAAAGTAGCATACAGGTAGTACTGAAGTCAGCAGTGTCGTTCAAATGGTGAAACTTTAAAGTACTTCACCAGTGGTAGGCAGTAAAGCCAATAAATAGGCTGGATAACTTCCACAAAATGGAATCAAGACCGTGTGTTTTGAATTGGTCTAGTGAATGTCTTTTGGGCAGGAAACTGCTAGTGAACAGAAGGGAGCTGTATCATAACTGAAATACTGGGCTCTCTAGCCCACCCTGGCTGGCTGTGGGTCATCTGCAAATAACGGTTGGTACGATATTAACAACAAAGTCAATTAAAACAAAAGAGGAACAAGACAATAAAAAGAATGTGTTGATATCGGCAATGAGCTTGGGTCAGTCCCTGAGAGTGGTGTACCCTGAGGCTAAACCAGAATTAAATGTTTTTGCATTTAATAGATTTTCTCTTTTCTTGTTTTCTACTGGCAGTGCTACCACGGCATGTAGTTGGCAGCTGTGACCGGACTATAGTTAAACAAACTGACATTTAAGAAGAAAAATTGCTGTGAAAGACAGACACAAACAGTCAGACTCACTGACAGGCAGGTGTCACTATAAAACCTCTCACTGAATGATCGGCATCAGCAGCTAAACTGCCCAAAGCTGATTGATAAGTGAGAAGGACTAGATAGCAATGCCTGCCTGTGTATCGGGCTGCCCAGTCAGGACAATTCAGGCTGACTGCATGTTTCAGCACAATCTAGGGAGAAAGAAGGAAGAAATGTGATTTTTACTGACAGTAATGTTCAACTTTCACCTATTTTGGTATTTAAAACACTAATATTTGTAATTAAGGCATTAGAAAATCAGGAAACTCCCATTGTTAATACTGGCACTTGACATGTTGTGAATTTGTAGAATAGGTAATGGAACTCAAACAGTATTTCTTGCAAATTCAAATCAGCATTTAGCTATGAAAATAGCAACAAAAACTACAACATGTAATGTGCCAGAATTTCAGGTTGATCTCACTTGGCTAAAACTTCTTCTATTGGTGATTATTGGCAGGCACAATGCTTGTTAAATTGCAAATATATGTACTGCATTGTTTCTGCAGACAATTACTCTGGCATCTCAGTGTCACCATTTTCTGTGTCAAAAAGCTGCTTGTTCAAAAACAGAGGCTGAATTTAATAAAATCTGGGTCAATATGTAAAATATAGCTTAGCTACAGCTGGAGAGAAACTGATGTGGATATTCCAGTATTTGATTTTTCAATTGTGTGGCTGCATGGTGCTGCAACTTTTTATATGCAAGCATCCAGCTGTTGCTATTTGGGTTACAGGATAGATGGAAAAATTAAGAAGAAAATAAAAGCAGTAAGTTGTTCTAATTTGACTTGGGACTGGCTAAAAGTGCTTGTGCCTTTTCTTTGCTAAATTTGTCTATATAGCTGTCTCGTATTTGTTAAATCATGACTGAGGCAAATGAGGCACATATGGCAGAACTGGCATTGGCTGGGATACCATTAACTGAAGCTCCTGTGACTTGTAAGATTTTTAGTCACAGCATCTGATTGTATGAGAAGACTCTTTTCAAGGTAAATCCTCTTGTTTTGCACAGCTTCTTTACCAGTTTGCAGTGAAGAAGCAATGGGATTTTCTCCAACAGTGGGTGAGCTTAATCCCAAATGTCTCTCTACTCCTCCAGCCAATATTAATGCATGTATTGCAGAAATGTATGAGTGTATACTTATTTTCATAATTGTGCATAATCTTGAACTAAAATTATTTTAATATATTTGAGGAAAAGATAAATAAATGTCTCTTTCTCCTCTTTCTGACTTCAGAAAACATATCTGATGTATGTGACCAGTCCTTAGGGACCTGAATCTTCCCTCTGGGAAAAGACTCAGTGTGTTTACACAGTTTTTCAGCAGGGATAAGAGAGAGAAAGATGGATTTCTAAAGCAACACAGAGATCAGTCTGCCTTGCTATGTCCCTCCCTTCACTATAGAAGGCCTGCCTAAACCTGTCATAGACCTTCCTGCTCTGCATCTTTGGTTTTGGCTTTTGTAGGGGATATAACCTTTGTTAAAAACAGAACACTTCTCCCCCTAAACATGGCAACTCTGAAGAATACCTGATCTGAAGCCTGTTCTGTTTCTTCTATTTTATTTTTTTTTCTCTTATTCTTTCTCACCCTCCTCTCCCCCCACCCCCAAGTTTCCCAGCTGGCAGACCTGGCATGGTGACATGGTGTGTCAGGTTGCATCAGTCACATTGTCCTCTGTGACATCCTGGCTTGGAAGGAGATGTGACTGATGAGAGGTGATGGTGTCACATCGCAACCGAGGCCGCAGCTGGAGAAGTCTGAGCAGTTCTCTCAACCATCATTTAAAGGGTCATGGGATAGAAAAGTAGAATGCTGCCTTACATCCCTCCCTTGATCTCCAGTCCCTTTCACACAGCATGTTTTGCTAGTTGTGTCTGCCAAGTTAGCCTGGATCAAGAGTTGTAGCTGGAGAAGTTCTGAAGGCATATAGGAAGGAGCTCTGTGACATCTGTATTGGTGGCATAAATTTATCTGTGGGCAACTGTAGTTGCTCTGTGTCAGATGAACTTTGCTGCCATGCTCTCCACATTGTCTTACCAAATTACAGCTATCATGTTATGAGCTATTCCTTACAATCAGGGAAATGAATTAAGAAGCTCACAAGCTTCCCCCAGGCACTGTCAGAGGTCTGCAGCTTGCTAATGTCGCTAAATAGCAACAGGCAGCTGCAATTTGTTCTTGAGTAAAAGGAGCAGAAGGATGTGTTGCCGAGCTGGAAAACAGAAGGTCTGAAACTATGATAGCCCTTGTTAACCTTCCAATTGTTTCTAAAATTAAATAGCTGAGATTCCCTCGCTGTCTGCTATATCTCTTTGTGCTCACCTGCAGCAGCTGTAGGAAGTGCTCTCCCTACTGTATACCACAGATACTTTTCCAAGAAAAGGGTGTCCGTAGTTCTCTAAGCAGTGTTAGGCAGGGTGATCTCACCACCTGGATGACTTTCATCTTTTCAGATGAGTGGTTCCTTTCCAAACTATGTTTTTCAGCTGCTTTTCTCATTGACAGCAATACAGTGCTCGTTGGTGAGTTGCCCATGTTAAAAAAAAAATCATTATTCTGCAAATCATCTGGTAAAGCTGTGTATTTATTTTCCCTAGTGTATCACTGGTAAATAAGACAATTTTGAGAATGGCAAGGCAGCATAATACTCGTTAATACTAGGAGAAACTGGATTAATTGTTATTTTTCTATTCCTGAACCACGACCCGGACTGAAAATTCTCCCCACCCTTCAACTTCAAACACAGCATTTAACTTGGACCTTCCTTTAGCTTGACATCTATTTTTCCTTCTCTTTTCAGCTCCTACATTTATGCCTATAAAATAAAATACTTCCCATTTTGTGCCTCTTTGTTCTGATGCTTTTCTGGGACATGATTTTGGTGCTCATGTTTTTTTTAGTCTTTTTCCTTTTTTCTCATACCTTTTTTTAACCTTCTTGTAGTTAGTTCTTCTCTTATGACCATTCCATTCTTCCCTGATTTCATTGCTGCCTTTTTTTGTCTTCAACTCTGCTCCTCTCCCCCTTTGCTGTCCAGTATTCATATAGACATTTGGAATAATTTAGTTAGGAAGGGCCCTCTGAAGATTATCTGGTGCTGTCCCCCAGAGCGAAGGGCAACCTAGAGTTCCATGAAACATCATTTTAATTATTTTTTTCTGCTTTTGTATGTGTGTGTATTATACAAGCTTGTGGTATATCCAAGAGCAGTCTGTGGTCTTGAGAGTTAGTCTCTCTTCAGCCTTCTTCCATCTCTGCCCTGGTGCCTCTTCAGACCCTCCTGACCTCCTGGCCATTCTTTTCTGTCATTCCCAAAACATTTCTTCCAGTCCTGCAGGAGCTTTCCCAGGTCTTTGGGCCTTTTCCCTGTGCACATAAAGTGCAGAACAGGTGAGAAGGCTGAAATAACCTGAATACCAGAGCTTTCTACAAAGCTCTTCTCCTTCTCCCCCTCACCCCTCTCCTCTTCAGCCTTCTCTGGTTACAGTTTATGTCTGTATTCCAGAAGGAGCTGAGCTGTCTCTTTTTTGCCCATGTTTCCCAAATACCTCCACATCTATGAAAAGAAAGCCAGTCTCTGCTTGTGCGTCTCCACCTCAGCGCTTGTTGGCTGCTGAGCTTTTCACAGACTGGAGAGGCAGAGAGCATTTCCTTATGAAAATACTCCTGGTACATCTCTGTGATACCCACCAGGCTAACTAAACTACTGCAAGGACAGATTTATTGAATAATACTGTCAAATTACTACTGCAGGCTCGGCTGATAAAGGCTTCATAGCTCAGAAGCTCTTGTAAATAGTACTTGCTGTGATGAGTGTTACTGGTTTTGACTTTTTTTCTCTTAGACTAACCCTGGGATTTACTTAAGCGTTGGCAGGTTTCATGTAGGAATCTGACTGGTGTGACTGGGTTTGTTGTGCTTGTATGGTCAAGCAAGCTGAAGCAACCGTGTTCCTCCTTTTAGGAAAATGAAGGAAAGTATCTGTATTGTCTGATCTCCTCCCTTCTAATTTTTCTAGGATTCTGACAATTTCTTTTCCTGGGAAAACACGCCTTGCAGCTTACTGGGCACTGTAGAGTGCCAGGCTTAACAGAGCAGAGCAGTGGAAGACATGCCAGTATCTTCCAGTGCTACTTTTATCTTTTGTCCTCTTTTTCAGTACCCATGCCCATATAGGAGCTTGTGTTACAGATACTGGCAGGCTCCACTGTTGAGAGCCAGACTGTTTTTGGTCTCCTCTGTAGGAGTGCTCCAGGGAAATGAGCAAGGTTGTGGCATGGGGCAGCCCTGGAGCTTGCTGGGAAGGAGGTCTGATAGGGCTGTGCAGTCAGCCAGCAGTCTGGGCAGTGAAGGCCCATACAGAGGATATGAGTCTCTTTCTCCAGTCTGCAGCTTCTGTTTTCTGCTTGACTGCACTCACCGCCTTCCTACTGCCCCTCCGGGAATTGCCCTCTTATTACTACAATTACAATCTGTACACATTTCATTAAACTAATATCACTTCGCACAGGCTTTCTCCACTGAAGTGCACAGCTGGAGGCCCATTTCTTTTCCTCAGCTTAAACACTTTGACAGGTTAAGAAAGCTATTATGGCTGAATAACAGGTGTTGCAAAACAATGTGCATTTGATGTTTAAATGAGAGAGCTTCTTTATTGACTGTCTTTATTGCAGTGAAGACTCTCCTTTTTCAAGATGACTGGATTTTTATTGGTTTTACTGCTTTTTAAAGTGTATTCTGTTTTTTCAGAATAGGTCTGGAGTGACTCTCTGCAGTTATTTGTTATTCTGATGTATTTTTTTATTTGCACTTTTTTGCCTTCTTATCCAGGTGAAGGATACCAGTGCTAAATAGAAAAATCTTATTTTGTCTCTGCATCACACCAGCACTAAGTGCTTCTCATTCCTGGGCAGCTCCCAGTGGAGCTATAAGCCATTCTGCTCCATTACTTGGTCTTTGCTTATTATTTCTAACCAGACGTGATTCACTTCCCATCTATCTATATAGCAGCCTACATATATATATATGTATATAATAAATATAACAGTTTATATACTTAAGTATTTAAGTTATAGCTGGGCTTTAGAATGTTTTGCAGAGATTTTTCAGAATGTTGCAGGGCACTTGGGCATATGCTGTTTGCTGGCTTCCGGTGGTCCAAATCAATCACATTTGTTTGAGAACCCCAATGTTTGTGTTTAGTCTGTGGTGCTATGTGATATGATTAATATAGTGTTTTCACAGATGATCTAACAAGAAGCATGGCCCTATAAAAAGAGTCTGTGAGAATCAGGAATTCAGTGCAATGCGACATTTAATTAAACACAACCAATATATTATAACTAAAAGAAATATTAAAAAGATAAAAAGAAGAAAAGAAAAATTTCTCATCATTAAAAAGCAAAGTCCTCTAAGAAAAATAAATTAGTTCCTGAGTCATCTTCCCATAATTCCACCCCATGCTCCCCACCTGGCAGTTAGGCTGAATTTTACTAAAGCTTTCCACAGGCAGAAGGGCACTTTCTCTCCCACTGCCACAAGATTTTGCCTAATGCAAGCAGTTTTAAGAAGGACCATGACAGAAGAAAATATAACTATGTGTAGTAGTAAAGTAAGGACATTGTGGTTATGGCCTCATATTTTTTTCTGTCCTACTACCTATTTTGTCTTCCAACACTGCAAAGGAAGAAATTAACAACATGACATATTAGCAGCCAGAAGTTCAGAGGAGCTAAAACCTTACATTGGGAAGAAGGAGCAAATCTGTTCAAGCCAGCTTCATTTGTGTGAATTTTTTTCCCTGTCTGTAATTTCTACCACAAATTAGGCACTAATTCAAGGTCTGGCACACTGAAAAGGGAGGGAGAAGGGCTGTCTGTTTTGGGGAAACTGGGTGCAGTACTGAGGAAACCTCACAGGAGGTCTAGCTAGCTGGCTGCATTACAGCATTTTTTCTGACATGACTGATGCGAATACCACATGAATTACGTGCAACACCAATTTGCAAGTAGAGGAAAAATTGTGTGTAGATGAAGAAGGTGGGAAAACAACTAGCTGTCACCACCACCATATATTTTTCACAGTAGGCAATAAATTACTTCTGTGATCCTCTGGAAAGTTACCTGTAGTAGAGGAATTAACTGTTTCTCATTATTATGTAGATCTTGGGTACATTTAAATTTGTGACAATGCCAAAGGAAAGTGAAATGCTAATTAGTACATAATTTTTCTATAAATGTCTCTGTCTGTAACTGAAAAAGTCTGTCACAAAGTTGTCAAGAGAGAATTTTGCTGTTTCTTTTGTTGCCTCTTTTTTCTCCCATGTTGCACAAGACAGCTCCTGAATGTTAATGGTTTCAGCTGTTGCCAGCCTACATGCTCAAAAACTTGTGTCTCAATGCACATGTAGTTGTCTTCTGTGCACCTACCTATAACCCAGTCCTTATGGTGCACTTTAACAAGATGAGAATTTTGGGACACCTAATAGTCATGCTCAATTTGGAGTAACTTCTCTGAACACACCACAGCTTATCTAGGTTCATAATGATGTGAGTGAGTCTAGGTTATGTTCCTTCTTCTCCGCCGACTTCTAAGTAAAACCAGACCTTTTCCTCTGAACTGAAGTCATATTTACTATTTAGCTATTCTTGCTTTCTAAAACTACAAAGCCTCTCTCAGTTACTGTTGGTGGACGAACTGCCACGGTGATCTGCAGTTACTGGCTTACTTGCTGCTCCTTCCATTTATTGTTTTTGAAAGTGCAGGAACTAGGATCAAGAGACAGTCAGGAGACTAATGAGTTTCCAGCTATTTCTTCCTCTCTCAACCTCTCTTGTCTGTGCAACATGACTTTAAGACAAGCAGGGGAGATGCTTAGGCCAGGTGCCCAGAGCAGAGGTGTGGCTTGCTCTGTGGACATGGCTTTTCAAGGGAAGGACATCTGAATTCACGTGGGAAGGAGAGTTGGATGGAGACAAGACAGACAGAGTGGAGATGGTGTCTGTATGGTGTTAGAAGGGCAGCAATATATGGGAAGGATAGAAAGCAGCGTATGTGCACGTTTGTATTACAAACTGCAAAGAGAAAGAAGGGCAGAGTGACCAAAAATTAGGAAGCAGGTTCTGGCTATTGAAAAGGGCAAAGAAATAGGCATTAGAATTAAAGTAAAAGCAAATAAAGAAAATATATAGGGGGAGGGGAAGGATATATTATTATATATAGGGAATGAAGGAGAGACAAACGGAGAGAACCGGAAAAAACCGAATGAAGGCAATAAATTAGGAAAGGTGTGTTGTTGTTTGGCTTTCATTTGTATACATTTCTCTCATGGCTGAGTGGAAAGAGTAAATTACAGTAGAAGAGATGAGTGGAATGGTAGAAACAAAACATTGATAAGTAAATATAAATACTGTAAATGAAAGTACTTGAAAATAAAATAGAAAAGATTGAAGTATCTCAGTAGGA
>NW_009941598.1:13810-28612 GCF_000696875.1 Nestor notabilis | reverse complement strand
AACAGGAGGAATGAAAAGAAATGGTAATTCCAAAGTTAGCTTTTATGTCACTGTTTTTCTTTAACTTTCCCCCCTTCCCCATTGTAATTTTTGATTCTACCACAGATCTCTTGACCACTAGGGGTTTTTCCCTTCAAATACTTCCCAACTTGGAGTACAGTCACCTGCCCTTTGACTTCTACCTCCAGCATTTTCTGGGAGGTCTGGAAATTGCTCTTCTTGTTGACATGCTTCTCAGTGTAAAAGAGCCTTCTCTGTGGTTTACATTTCATACACTTCTTCCCTTTGTAAACCTCCTTTTCTCTGACCCTGTCATTCCCAAATGTCTCATCAGGTGCCTTTTTGGCTTTTGCTGTTTGCTGTGAGAAAGTGAATTGCGGTCAGGTGGTGCATACCTGCTCCTCTGCCTGTTTAAAGTGCTTGTTCCATGAGTCTGCTATGCTTGCAGTGGCCCACGGGTACTTGCCCTGGTTTTCAGTTTGGTTTGTTTTCTGTCAGAGGGAGCAACCTCTGTGACTTGCCAAGGTCTCAAAGCAGGTTACATGTCTTACGGCTGACAGGATAACAGGAGTGCAAGGGCAAGTGGGCCTCAGTCTGATTGCAGTTGACGTGGGCACGGTGTGGGGTGGATGCGCCAGGGGATGGAGCATCAGAATTTCCCCTACTTGTACCTATGAGCAATGCAATTTGCAGGTACAGACGTATTTAAACTCCAGGTAACGCATAGAGGGTCAGGTTTTCTTTTTGAGCTGACTCAGCTAATTTGACAACATACATCCAAATAGGGAGTGTCCAGGCTGATACATACATTGTAAAAAGTAGCAGTTGTTACATGCAGATGGCCTAATGATGAATTCTCTATCCCAATGTAAATAGGATTCATGGCTGATGTATAGGAAAGAAGAATCAGGCCTTGAACTCACAGAGCTGAGAAAATGAAATCCATTGATGAATCTGTGGATTTTTTTTGTGTCCACACCCAGCGATAGGTGCCCCCAGAAGTATGGTTTTTTACTATTTGAATGTTGTCCAAAATAAGAGTTTGCTGACAGCCTCAGCTGTTACCACATAGGAATTAAATGTCTTGGGATCCTTCATAATCATTCCAGTCAAGGCTCAGAAAAAAGATTGTTGCTCATAAAACAATCTCCTACAGGCCTTCAACCTTAATAAGCTTGTGTATGGAATTATAAATTTATAAACATCATAAAATTATAATGGAAAATCAGTAAAAATACTACTTAAAACTGTTTTTCACCTTGCTTGCAAAATTCTTTCCATAAAAGAGAAAAAACATGGTTTGGTGGGGCTTTGCTAGGCATGTAAATGCCTCGTGTATCTGTAGGCTGAGATCAGGATAATTGAGGAGTAGAGAGGTGAATACTGTCTGACAAGTTTGATAACGGGCTTATGTATTCTTTACCCTCTAATTTCAGACAAGATAAGTAGCAGATGAAAACTGGTAAATGTTTGATACTTCATGTGAAATTAAGTAGTTGGTTCAGTTCTGTATTTGGTCCAATATAGATACAAAAGGGACTGAGGGGAGGAAAGCCTTGTAGACATCTGCTCTGATTCACAGGTGGCTATGAATTTGTACATTTGCCCCACTCAAATGGTAAAGTGCTCCTTAAAAAGAGAAGCTGAAGGTGTTTGAATGTGTTATATTCAGCCAGATGTATGTAACATATGTTTCATGGGAACAGAAGAGTACTTGAGGTTTAGTAGTTTATGTAACAGGAATATATACGTTGCATACAGTTATGGACACTGAAGTTTAAAATAGCTTCTTCAGTAATAGAAGGCAGAGTGCTGTGGAGTAAATATATTTCAAAAATCAGGCTGTACAGTCTTTAATGGTGAATGAAATGTATGCATATCACGATCTGACATCTTTAGATTACATTCCCTAGAACATACTTACTGTGTGAATGTTTATTGCTGTTAATATAGAGGTATGTAGAGGCATGTGTGAGTATATTTCTGTGTAGACAAGCAAAATCCAGCTTCAGTTTTTTGGAAGCTGATCTCAGACATATAGTCTTTTTGTTTTAGATGAGACTTGCTACTCAGAAGCTGTAAGAGAAAATCATCTTGGAGCACAGATAGCTCATATAAATTTGCAAATTTCCTGTAAAAAAACCTTTAAATTAAACTTAACCATGCTGGGAGAAGAACAATACCCAGAACTGTAGTCACCGACTCTCATCATCTTCCTTTGTGAATCACCATCCCAGCATTGCATGGTGATTCTTTTGGATTCATTATTGTCTTTTGCCTCTGACTAGTTTCAAAATGTGCATGCTAAGCATCCTTCTCAGTTAAGAAAAGCAGAAATGCTGCCAGCTGTTAGAAATAAGGAAGAAGATATTTCAAGCTTTGTGTAATGGTTCTGAAGAAATTCCAGAGAATGGAAATTCTTTAAATTGTCTAAAATATAGAATTTAGGGTTAGAATTTAGGATTTTTACTGTAGATCATTGCCAGGAGGAAATAAAAGTGAAAGTCATTTGCTTTTTCTAACATTATTTGTCATTTGTGAAAGGACAAATGAGCTTTCTGGTGAAAGTACTGAACTCTTACTTTTGTTATCAAGTTTTTGGCCCTACCACAAATTTCAAGTGGAACTTTCTATATGCTATAATCTATTTTTTCTGCTTTATTAGTCTCTGCCTGCTTTTTTCATCACACTGTAAAATGGGGAAAATGTTACTTCTATGATACCTGCGTATCTCTTTTGAGCTACAAGACTTTAAACCAGACACTTTCAATTTCTTGCTGCAGCACATTGGAGACAAGATACAAGTGGGATTTTTGGCACTGAAATAATAATTTTTTCATAAATCTGTATAATTAAACAGACCAATAACATCTTCTGAACAGGATCAAATACAAAGATGCGTGCATGTCAGGAAAGGAATACAATAGAGGAATCTGCAGTTTTAATAGAAGTTTAAATAAAAATTAAAGAGTCTATGCATTAAATGGTATGGAAAACATTAAGCTCTCTGCTTTTTATTATTGTAAGATCGAACACCCCTGATGGTAAATTACACATGATAAATTTGTCAGGAAATGAAAACACTGAATAGTGGACATCAAAGTGCTGTTAGAAGAATCTTCTGTCGAGTGGGAATGTTGGCACCAGAGAAAGGATACCTGTGATAATATATAATTTTAATTTGACTTCATCACGACAGGCTGACCAGATGCCAATAAAAAAGCCTAGGAAAAAAATATTATGAAAGGAAGGCGAGGTAATGACTATTTATATATCTTTCTATTTCCTCTAAAGTAACTGACAGTTTTTAATCTGTTTAAAATGTTTTCTGGATTTTCTTTCTTTCTTTTTTCCTTAGGATGTAACATAGCAGTATTTTCTGTGATCAGTACAGAATGCTCTGATAAGAAACTTGGTAAAGGTGGAAAAAGAGTGCAGTGCTACCATTGAAGAGAAGGTGGAAAGGGCCTGCTGTAGGATATCTCCTTGAGGAATCTCCTGTTAAACCTCTAGTATTACAGACAGCTGTGCAAAAGGGTGCACAAAACTTCCGTGCAAAGGCATGATTTAAAATCTTTACATGGAATTCACAGTTTAAGACAGTCTTAAAGAAACAAACAAAATGCCCTCCCTGCATAATCACTTTTGGGATTTGATAGTCTTTATCTCATAGACAAGGGACCTGAGGTGTAAGCACCAGCCTCAGCTGTTAGTTTAAATCTGCATGCAGAAGCCCCTAGGGCTGTCCCATGCCTCAAGGACTGGGGAACTAAGACCAGCCTAATCTTGTAGGAAGGCTCAGTGAGAAATCTTTTCAGAGCTGCTGCCTGTGTCTTCCATTCCTATGAAGCAACCACAAGCCACTTCCACCTCAATCCTCTTTTGTAGGCTGCTCAGCCTGCTCACACATGAGACCCAAAGTCCACCTAATGCTCCTCTTGAGTCAAACCTGAATTTGGAACAGATTTTCTTCTGTTCTCCTTTTTGCGAACATGCATGGAGCCTGATGCAAATCACTTGATCACAAATGGCACAAGAGAGAGGAAAAGCAATTTTGTCTTCTGCTTTCACACCATGTATACTAATAACTTCAGCAAAAAGCTGTGCCTATGGTATACTGTTTGAGAATATAATCACTTTATTGTACACTCTGTCCTGCAAGGTCCTACAACTCATATCCTGTCCATCAAAGTATGTATGCCTATTGATTTGAAAGCTTGTGCTTCATTATTACTTTGGACCGGATCAAGTTTTGTGGCTGTAAGTTAAGCGTAACTACTTAAAAAGGAGCCTTGCTTTATCAGTCATTGTGCAAGTGATGTCTGCCAGTTCTGGTGAGGCTACTTGGTTCAGTTACAGGTTAGGGAAATGAACATGTACATTACTGTATTGAGAGCTTGTTGAACTAAAATAATAATAATAAAAAAATAAAATAAACTGGATGTTCTAGAGCCCCAGGAAATGGATTAGAGGTTGTAATATGGTATAAAGAAAGTTTCTACTATTTGGTTTTTTTCCCAAAATAAAATATGTGTAATGTTGGTAGTTGCAATATTTTTAATTGATGTGTTTATTTTGTTTTGAGCCTCAACATTAGGCAAACATAACTTGAGGCGCTTAAAACATCATACCACAATGCGGAGTAATTGAAACAAGGAAAGCCAAACAACAGCAATAATAATAAAACTTAAATTATTGATGGAAACTCATAAAAAAAAAATCTTCAGGAACACTTCCATGTTGATTAATACAGTATCCTTTTTGAAGCAATATCAAAAGTAACTTTAAAAATTTGACCCTAGGGCTTAAAAACCTGTCTATTACAGGGCCAGCTTCCTCCTTCACAAGTGCGTGTGTGTTGAGGATTATTTAGAAAAAATCTGTTGTAAAGACAAGTGAAAAAAATTAAAAGAATTAAAAGCATAGAGACTCTGGCAGCACAGAGAAGAGAGGTGGGAGGTGTAGGAGTCTTCTGCCTTGTACTCTGGTAAAATGGATCCTTTACTATGAGAGAATATGTCGCCTTTCTCATCAAACTCCCAGCTGCTAGGGAGTATCTTCTTTTGGCTCCTTGTAAGCTTCCTCCGGTGAAGGTGCCATTGCCTTTCAGGGCACTCGTCTCACAGTCAAAATCTGTATGTATGTGTATGTACACATATATATATATTTGTGTGTATATTTTAATTCTTCAAAGTTGCAGAAGAGGCTCTTCTCCCTTACATTAATTTCTCCTCACCAGCCTCTAACATTAATCTTTGAGATTTCTGGTAGTCTTGTCAATACTGTCCTGTTAGCCACTGTTTCACACTTTTAACAGTGGTCCATCATGTGAGAGTAACTCCTTGAACACAGATGCTGTTGACTTTTCTTTCACAGTGGCAAGGACATATTGAGTTATTTGAGCTTTTCAGAGATTCAGGGATAAAAAAGGCAAATAGGGTACTCAGCCCAGTGGGAGTCTGAAGATGCTAGAAAAGTGTATGGTGTGCCTATGCTCTCCTGTAGCCACTTCAGATTTGTCTGAGGGTTGTGGGTTGGATGTGAGTGTTGTGCTGTGAACAAATGCTGAGGATGTGCCCCTGGGTTTTCATACTTCCACTTAATTCAAATAATTATGAATCACTTAAGCTTTATTTCAAAAAGCTCTTTAAGAACAATAAAGGAGTTTCTTTCACTAAATATAAAACACTGCAAAAAGTTTCCTTAGAATCATTCAACATAATGAAAAAAGTAAACCAGAGCTGCACAACAGAGTTTGCTCTTGGTGAAGCTGGTGGGAGAGGTGCGAGGGTGAGAAAGCTGCGCATGTCTGACTGCAGTGTTTTCTTCCTCCTCAAGCAGTGAATGGCAGGTTACCCTCAGTGCCCACAAGCCCTCTGCCACAGCAATTAGTTTAAAGTGATTGTTTTGCTGGGACCAGAGACTGCGGCACAAGTGGAGATCCCTTGCTGGTGCCACATTCAATTAAAAGGATGCAGACGAGGCACTCAGCGGGGCCATCAGTGCCCTGTCCAACTTCATCACTCAACAGAGAACAACCTCAGGGGCTGGCTCTGATGTTAGGTGGTCTGAACACATTCCCAGTCCCAGGGTGGCTTGGTGCCCCGTACCTGTGCCAGGGTGGCGTATGGCAGCACGGCGAGGGGTGGCTATGGCAGGGCTGGCAGCTGGCCTGAGCATGGAGGGGGCAGGTGGCACCGGCCTGGTTACAGTTGGGGTAGCGGTGAGCTATGACCACTATGATGGGCTTCCAGATGTCATTTTCCACGCTACCAGTTACAGCATGTGACAGACACTTAGTGCTGTTGCACAGCCGGGCATGGCTGTGGGAACGGGTGCAACAGCCTTAGGACTCATCTAAAATTGGTTCTTCTGCAGAAAACCATGTGTTGAGGATGGTGCATGTGTGTATATGCAGGGAACATACCTTCTAACTTTTAGGGTTTTTGTTTGGTTTTGTAGTTGTTTGGGGTTTTGTTTTTTTTTTGGGGGGGGGGGGGGGGGGGGGGTTTTTTTTTTTTTTTTTTTTTTTTTTTTTTTTTTTTTTTTTTTTTTTTTTTTTTTTTTAATTTCCCTGGCAATTACATCCCATTTATTCAAAATTCATCTCAGAAAGTGGCCGTGTGAGCCAAGATGCCTCCTGCTGATACACACAGTGGGCTAATACTGATGAGCTGAGCTCTCTCCTGTGCTTATTGCTTTGGATTGGTGTAGACAATGTCAAAGTGGCTGGTTAACATTGTGTCAAGTTAGGGGGAATTATGATGACTTAGATGGGGTGAATGTGACAGTTATTTTAGAATTTACTTTCTTTGTCAGCAAACTGAAATTCAGAGTAGAAATATGCACATGATTAACTCTTCAAGTTTTTTGCTAAGGAGTGAAAGGAGAGGGGAAAAAATTTATAGCAAGCATTGATGAGAACAAGTTTCTTAGCTTTCTAAACTCTGAAGAGTTTAGAATTGGGTTAAGATGCAAATTTTTGGCTATATCTCAAGTCTTTGTGTTGACTGGTATGATTGCCTGACATCCATTACTGCTACATGGCAAATTCATCAGATTAATTTCTGGAAAATCTTGCTTGGAAAGGTTTTCTTTCAAAACTGAAAAAAAAAATCCCCAAAACAAAACACCCAAAAAACCACCCAAAATAAAAAAAAAACAAACCAAATCCCAAACCTGTAAAAAACAAAACCACTGTTTTCTGATTTTAATAGAAAGCAAAAATACATTTGCATGGATAAAGTGATGTACTTTTGGCGATTTATAATAATATCTGTGCTCACTGTTGGGAAGGTAAAATGAACATACTGTAATTTATTACTAGAGCTGGCAAGTGAGATTTAAACTGTATTTCAGGATTTCTAACCTGTGCCAGTAACTTGCAAAATTAATTGTGTTAATTTTAAATGATTTTTTATTAGCTGAGTTTGCAAGTTCCAGTGTATGTATAGTGATCAATGAGAGCAGTTTCACTTTTTTAGAAGAACGTCTTGCTGGGAAAATATGTAAGATAAAGAATGATGAACATCTGAAAATATGGTGGGTAAGTTATTCTCCAAGAGAAAAATTCAGAAATCTTAACTGAATTTTGGTAAAAGAAAAGTATTTCTTCATATTTTATAACATGAAAATATAAGCCAATTAGTAGTGATTTTGTAGGAAAAAAGATTTAAATTTTTTTTTTTCAAAGGGACCAGATTTTCCTTTAGCTCTTTATTCCCAGTGAAACTGGTATATGGAAAGCATCTTTGCCACAGTGATAAAAGCCAAGGAATTCCAGGTTAGGATAAAAATGAATGTACATTTGGATCACTTTGTGTTCTTTAAATATTGTTGTTCTCTGTAGATATCTATCTTTTTCTTGCCTCATACCACCTACTGCATTGCAAACGAGGGTTGGATTTTTTTTTTTGCTCTCACTCTATAAAAATGAACTTTTATGGAAGCAAGAATATGAGAATGAATTCTTCTTTGGGCAAAAAGTGTAAACCCGGTGATAGAGTGCTGAAGTCCTGTTTGGTTAACTTAGCTAGAGAATAGGCTTTGAATAGGTCATTTGCACCGGCAAAGATTTTCACTGTAAACTATTTGAAAGCAGCTTAGCAGGAGACATCTCAATGGGTTTCCTAAGAAACAGGTTTCTCTGTTCTCAGGCTTCTCTTTTTTTTCCTTTCCCTGTGAAGAAGATAAGAGATTGCTGATGTGGACATAACTGATGATGCTAAAATCAGAAACTGGCTCTGCTTTGCAGGTTTGTAACAGTTCTTAGTATTACTCTTTTTGGGTGAGGCTTTGGTGAGGCAAGGAAGTTGACATCTAACAAACCAAGAGTTGTTTACTTTGGACGTACTCTGTGTGTCTGCTTTGGATGGAAACCAGCACTAGCTCTGCTGCCTTTATCTCTTCATGTACAAACTATAGCAGAAAGCTGCCGGCATATCATCCATGTTGTAGCCAGACTGACAAAACCACCTCCTTTAGCCCATAGGTTAACAGGAGAAAGCAGACTGGAAGGTTAGTCACACTAGCTCCACAGTGGTGGGTTATCCACTGGTTATCTCTCCTCCCAGGAAGTTTTTTAGCTTTTCTTTCCTAGGAGATCAGGATTTCCTTAGATTTTCTGACTAATTTCTCACTGGGGAAACATTATTATCTATAGTGAAGTAAAACTCTACCATGATGCATTTGAAGTTTAGAACTGGAGAATGCTCATTTCAAGTAAGTGGTGATGATATAGTACAGCACCTAGTCTAAATGAGAGCTCTATTTTTGTTACCTTTATAGTATTCTTTGAACAGAGAAATCCTTAATAGTGTTACATTACTCACATTGTAGCCTTCCAAATTATCCAATTCAAAAGACATTTAACACTACATCACTTGATAGTGATGATGCAGAACATTCCTGATGTAAAATTGACAGTGTAATTCACCTGAAGGGCATACATTGGTATTACATTATGAAAACTCTGAGTTTCACAATGTGGTGTTATCACTGCTGTAGAAACTACTGGCTGCTCTGCCTACTTCTCTAAGGAGCAGAGAAACCTTGCCCGTGGGTAAAGCAACTGCAACTGTGGAAAAAAGAAAAAAAGAGAAAAAGAGGGGAAAAAAATCCAAACAGAACATTCCCAAAGCCCAACATATTTGTTCAGCAGCTATATTCTGGGAATGGGCACACTTCGTATTTTAACTGGTTGTGTTTATTTACTGTGGCTGCCCAGAATGGCTGCTTCACCAATATCATCTGAAATGATTGAAAAGTGTGAAACCAAACCCCTTAACTTGCAGACTGTTGACCCTGAAGCTTCATGTCTTGCTTCCCTTCCTGTTGGTGTAATTGTGTCATTTGGGAGAAAAAGCAGGGGTGGCCAAAACACATCCTAGGGGCAAAAAGCTCATGCTTGAGTGATAGCGAACCCTTGCAACGTCCTGAAAAACCTGCACTGCCTTCACCAATGTACTTACCATTTTGCAGCATCAGGCACTAAATGTGGGTATGTTCTCTGCGGTGAATACTTGGTGGCCTTGTAAGTTACAGACATGAGGCCACAATGCCCACTCTTTCTGCCCCCTGTAAAGAAATACCCTGTATTGGTTAGCAGTCAAACCAAGAACAAATGGGAGACTTTCAGAAGTAGTGAAGCAATAAGAGATCCTAAATAATAGGAGTGAGCACAATAGAGACAGCTTTTTTATCTCTCTATGAAATATTGAAATGCCAGTTTCACTCTTTTAGTGTTCCTTGAAGCATTGAAGACAATTTCAGCATCAATTTTGTCTCTATTCTTTACAAATGCAAGTGCTTCTCTTCTCTTCACCTCTCTGCTCGTAATTCATCCATCCAGATATACACGGTTCCCCTGTATCCACCTTTCCTATTTACACATTTTGCTGTTCATTCACTGCTCTATTTTAACCCATCACACAATTAATAAGAAGAGTATAAGAAATGATATGTAGAGCAGAGGCATTTCAGATATTCCACACTATTTCAGAGGATATGCACTAAATGAATTTTTCATGTATTCTCAAAGTTTTCTTCTCAGCTGTCAGGATGAGGTATGTGAGTATATGGTACTCCCTGCTGCCCTGGTACAAATGCTGTTGCTCAGGAATTGTAGATGAGGAGCTCTGGTTAATAATCTGCATTCTTGTCTTAAATCATAGAGAACTTAAATTCAACAGAGTGATGGGTACTCTTTTACTAGTTAAGACTGAGTTGAATACAACACAGTGAAATACACAGTCTGTATTGCAATGACACCATATTCCAGCCCTGAAATACCAAGGAGGTTCTTCACGCCACTTTTACAGCTGAGAGAATTGAAGAATGTAACGTTACAGTGACATTTCCTCCCTTTGATGAGACAAAGGTCAAATAATAGCTCTCCCGCAAACTAAGAATATAAGTGTGTCATGTGAAATACTGTGTAGTAGTCAGATTGCATGCATTAAGTATTTAGAAATGGAGAATTTGGCCCCTTGCTATCTTGTCATAGGGAATGAGACATTCCAAGCACAAAACTTAGTATTTTCAGTTGCTGTGTGATAGATAAAGTCATTCTGCTTCTGTAGGCACACAGGGATATATATCTCTGCAGCAATGTAGATGTGTATACCTCTGAGCAAAACACAGTGGGAAGTGAAATGAGTACAAAGTACCAAAGGCAGATTACCATGAGCTCAGCAAATACAATATGTATCTAGTCAAGACATAAATATTCAAGAAGTGGCAGAAATTATCAATATGGATGACCAGGGAAATTCAGAAGGAAATCAAGATCAGGGGAAATGCAGCCAAGACATCTATGATTTTTATATTTATTTTTTTTTTTTTGTGTTTTGCCAAGAAATTCCCACTGAGAGCTAACATCTCGTTTCCAAGAAATCCCTTAGGATAAATCAGAAGTGTTAGCTCTGAAAGAGATGATATAGGAGGCAAAAGAAAAAACGTAAGAAAATGATTAAGAAAGCTGAGATAGAAAATGAAAGGAAAATTACATGGGACAGGAACATGAATAATAAATGGTTATACAAATGTAAGCTATAAGGAGCAAGAGGCTGATGAGAGAGACTGCAGGCCCTGTGGGGAAATACTGAAAGGAAACTTGAGACAGAAAATGTGGATATTTCTATGAAACAGAATGACTTTTCAAAATCAATGTTCACCAGGCAGGTTAGCAGGGAGGCTTGAAGGCTTGGAGGAGTGAATCAGAAACATGATTTTGAGTGGCTTGCTGGGTCGTTGGGAAGATAACTTCTTCCAAACATCTTTAAACTTTCAAGCAGTAGCAAGTAATGAAAACAGAGGAAGCTGGAAATCTTACTGAAAGTTTTTGGCTTTATCTTGCTCCTAAGTAGAACTAGTAATGAACAAAACCCGGTTCTGGGAAACCTCTTTACACCAGGAGGATCTAAAAGCCTGGTGGAGAGCAGGGTAGGGGTATTATAATTTGAATTAAAATTAACAATCTAGGACAAGTTGTATTTCATTTTAAAAACTTTTGGAGCTGGGCTGGAACAATACTGGATCTGTGGAATATTGGCACTGGGATAAAGAGAGATTTAATCCAAGAGTTAGATCAAAACTGTCAGTATTTGCAATCTTTCAACCACAGTTCTTAAGGTCCTTTCCAGCCTTAACTATTCTATGATTCTATGTTTTCTTATTGATCCTACAGGATGCATAAGATCTCAATATATCTTGTTCAAATGTCAACTGGGTATCAAGACTTTAAAGGACAGTAGAAAACAGATGAAATTGTAGAATTTAGAGGCTTTTAAAGTGTGATGCAAGCCTACTTACCCTTGCATCCAGGTAGCTGAAGCTAAACATTTAAAACTAAATATCTAATTATTTATTTCAGCACCAAATCTAGCTAAATTTCAGATTTATGTTCCACAAGTACAAGGCTGAGGAGTTAATTAGACTTGCTGGTTGTACAGCATTAATGTAGATGAAGCTACATCATTCAAGTGCCTTACTATAGTTGCAGAAGTCAAATTCTAGTCAGACTGTAAAAACCAAACTGGTCCAGATACTTACAACCATGAAATAGCTAGTGTCGGTGGGCTTTGTCTGTTATTAGGTTTTCAGGCTGCTAATAGTTTCTAAGGTTGATTAGATCACAAATAGCTCATTTTCTGCAGATAAAAACTTAGTTTTATTCTACATAAAAAAATTTCTGCACACAGAGTTTTTTCTGATGGAAAACTGTTGTGGTCAAGTGTATATATGCAGCTTATTTAAAATGTTCTATTGTAGACAGAACAGGTTCAAAGCTGACTTTATTTTCCATTATTTATACACGTATACAGAAAACTAAGTGAAAATTAATTTAAAAAAAAAATAAGTCCTTTCTCTTGTAAAATAATTATTTTAGAATATTCTGTCACTAAACATTTCATGTTTTCCCTCCTGTTCCAAAAAATTTGGACTATTGTCTTGATTTTTATGAAGCAATTTTACTTTGATGTAATCACAGGCTTCTGTAGAGTGTGATTTAGTCAAAATATATCTACTTGGTTCTTACAGATTTCTCTTTAATCCCTAAAGCTTTGACCCTTGCATGTAACAGACTGCTGATTTGCTATAGAATTTGAATTCTTGAAAACTTTCAATTCTTGGGACAGATATTGGCCAGGAGAGTAATTTAGCTGCCAACATTAGGATCCTAATGATGACCCACTGAGAATAATAGATCAATTATCTGGTAATTCAAGATAAATAAGATTTCTTTTAACTCTAATGATGATATCAGAGCTGAAAGAAAAAGTGAGGGGGGGGGTGTTTCTATTTTCTTTGGAGAGTGTGTGTGTCTGTGTAGAAGGAGGAAAAAATATTCTTCTGGTCTTGATCAGTTATCAGCTGAATGTGACTTCACTGTGATGTAATGCTTATAGCTAGCAAAGAATTAAAAGATAAATGAGAAAATAGCATATGTTTACATGTAACCTTTGAATTAGGAAAGATTGAAGCCGCTATTTAAAATAAAGTTAGGGCAAAGCTGGACAGATATAGACTGGTTAGGAGTCAGTGCTTCACATATCCAATTAACTTCTTCGAGAAGGAGAGATGGTCAATAAGACTTGACAGGGGTAAAGAAAAAGATAGAATGTATTAGGACTTCAGGAGGCTTTGTGACACAGTACCACCCAAAAGGCAAGTACATTTCATTAGCCAGTATGGGATCAATGGTGAAATTAGTCACTGGATACAAAAGGGCTTGGGAGCTTGGATTGCAGTGAGTAGCAAACTGCTATTCACTGGTTAACAAGAGGTGATGAATGAACAACTGCAGAACTGGTGTCCAGGCCGGGTCAGCTTTCAGTACAAGAGAGAGAATATAAGCAGAGCAGACAGTGAAGCATTAACACTTGTAGTGAACAACAATCTTGGCCTAGACAATTCTCATCAGTGAGTTAAAGGGCCCTGGCTAAAATAAAGCATGATTAAAAAGTATCTTATTTTGCTAACATATTGAATTATAAACTAATTGGAATCATGTGGTTTAAAAAGAAAAGATAAATAAAAGCATTTCTTTAGATGAACTCAGGCTAGAATCACACTGGATCTGAAAGTTGTGTTAAAATAAGACAGCATATTAGATGGAATATTAGAGGTGTTCAGCCCCAATACACATAATTCCTAATAATTACATACCTTGAAACAGTAAGAGCAGATTTAAAAAGCTGCATAGCATTTGGATTCCTGTGTTGTAGGAAATACGGAAGAATGTTCATACTGAATGAAACTGTGTCATTGCTTTTTTTTTTTCTCAGATTATTTTAGGGCATATGAAGGCACAGCAGTTAAGCTTGTAGTTGGACATTAACATGCAGCTCTTAGTGTGAGGTGGCTATGTCTGCAAGGGTTAGTGCAGAATCCCTCATCTGAGAGGATATTGAAAAATATGGTGCAGGTTAGTATTCCTTTGAAATTGTATGTGTATTGTCAGTCAAAATTTAGCAGAAAATCTGTGTGAGGCTTGCCTCTCTCCTTTGCACACTGAATGCTTACATTCAGCTGCTGGCTTTCTTTACCAGTGCAGTAGCTTTGTGTAGAAGTTGTATCCTGGATGGGCAATAGGCCCAAGACTTCAGTCTCTTTGCACCATTGTAATATTGAGATTATGCTACCAGCAATATGTGCAAGTTAGGGGTGAGATTTTACTAAGCATTTACAATAGATTTTTGTGTGTTCCTTACTAGAAAGCAGTGGTAAAATTCCCTTTGACTTCAATGGGACTCCGATGCATCCTTCTGATAATCCAGCACTAATGACTTTCCTCTTGCCTTTTGCCATATCATAGAATCAGAATAGTTTGGGTTGGAAAGGACCTTCAAAGGTCATTTAGTCCAACCCTCTTGCAGTGAGCAGGGACACCCTCAACTATATCAGGTTGCCCATAACCATATCCAGCCTGGCCTTGGATGTCTCTAGGGAAGGCGCATCCACCACCTTTCTGGGCAACCTGTTGTACTGTTTCACCAACCTCATTGTAAAAAATGTTTTCCTCACATCCAGCCTGAATCTCCCCCCTTTTATTTTAAAACCATGGCTCCTTCTCTTATCACAACAGGCCCTGATACATATATATATATACACAAAATTTGTTGATAGATTTCAGTGAATAAATTAAGTAAATTAAGTAACTAACTAAAGGCAAAATTGGCAACAAAACCTATAGAAATGAGGCAGGCCTGTGGGGAAAAAAAAAAAGAAACCTCAGTCTGATGTTCCTCTGCGAGTCTTTTATTTAAAAACACCAATACATACAGGTTCCAAAGAGGTTAA
>NW_009941598.1:6189-13751 GCF_000696875.1 Nestor notabilis | reverse complement strand
TAGGGAAAAAGATGTATACCAGTGTCATGGTTTAACCCGGCAGGCAGCTAAATGCTACACAGCTGTTTGTTCACTCCCCCCACAACAGTGGGATGGGGAAAGAATCGGGAAAAAAAAAGTAAAATTCATGGGTTGAGATAAAGACAGTTTAATAGGAAAGAAAAGGGAAAATCATAATAATAACAAAGATAAAAGAATTACAATAGAGAAAACAAGTGATGCACAAGGCAATTGTTCACCATCTGCCAACTGATGCCCAGACAAGCAGTGGCCCCTGGCCAGCTTTCCCCCTAGTTTATATACTCAGTGTGATGTCATATGGTATGGAATATCCCTTTGGCCACTTTAGGTCAGCTGTTGTGGCTGTGGGTCCTCCCAGCTTCTTGTGCCCCCCAGCCTACTCATCAGCGGGGCAGAATGAGAAGCTGAAGAGTCCTTGACCACTGTGTAGCAACAACTAAAACAGCAGTGTGTTATCAACAATATTGTCATCCTAAATCCAAAACACAGCACTGTACCAGCTACCGGGAAGATTATTAACTCTATCCCAGCTGAAACCAGGACCACAAGGTAGTATTTCTGGACTTTGTCTTGCTGTGAAAGCTGTGTCCCTAGATGAAACCCTTCATCTTAACAGAATTTTCCTTTAATTTTTGCATGGTAAAAATCATGCTTAGCTTGGCTGGAGGGTGGGCACATTAGTATTGATCTTAAGATAGCCAGAAAAGCCTGTTTTAAGGCTTTGCAAAGTACTTAAGATGATTATCTGTTCTACTGTGGAGTAAGTTGCCCTACAGTATGACCTCTCAGTTTGAGAAGCTTGCTGTTGTGTCTTAATTGACTTGTGCTCTGGACGTTTGACAAAATTAAATAAAGGAAAGCATTCTTCTCAGAAAAAGTATCATGTATTGCATGGCTTAGATGCAGAATTTCCAGATATAGCAAAGTCCAGCAAGAGCATGTTACCAGCGAGAGTCTCACAGTGTCTGAAAGTAAACTTGAAGCATTTTAATTGAATCCAACATAGACTGGTAGGCTTCTGTTTCACAGTTCAGTGAAGAAATCTTTTTTCTTAATTGATATTTTTCCTTTCTGTAATCAAGTAATTATTAGGCTAGTTGTTTGTTCTCTCTTTCTCTCTCATTTCCCTCCTTGTCTCTGAGAGCTTCTGTTTTCTCATTCAGATCAGTGCTGGTGGTTGGTATAGCAGTGACGGCTGACACGTACCAGGCTTGAATAGCTGCAGGCACTAGAGTCCTGGTTTCTTACCGTGCTGCCTATTTTCTCCCTTCTGTGCCTTCCTGCCTTGTGCTCCCAGCAAGTTCTCTAGCAAGACTTAAAACATGTCCCAAACTCTGAATAATCAACTTGGCCTCCATTTTGGGAAGCAAGTGTTTTGTGCTTAAAACACTCAGGAGAACACAAATTAATACCTGGGGCAAAATTATAGGCATGATTCATCTGTTGAATTGGACTCCAGAGACAGATGCTTTTTCTTCAAAATCTGAATCATGTCTGGAGTGTCTGGAAATACTACCTGAGAGTTTGATTTATAAGAGGCAAGCACCACATAGTAATAGCACTGTTGTATCATTGCTAATTTATGCAGGCCCCCAAATGTTTTGATTACTATTCAGAAACTGGTCTGACTGCAAGACTAGAACCACTGGTTTTTTGTTCTGTAAAACAGGATACCACCAGTTGGACTACAAAATTTTGTATGGTGTTTATTTTAGAATCAGATTCTCATCCCCAGTTGCAGTAGCATACGTCAAAAATTGCTTCTGCCTTCTGTGGTACTGATGTGGTGATAAATGACTATAAGTAAATAAATAATAAATAAAGATTCTCAGTACTCAGAACTGGAATATGTTTTGCTTTAGGTACAGTGTGTTAAGTGATTAAAACTAAACACAGCTTTGCAAATATTGACATTAAAGTACCTTAAATAGATTTTTTCGCCTTGTGTACTAGTGATTTTGAAATTAATTACAGAAGAGGCAAATTACCCCAAATAAATGCTTCTACTTCTGGTTAGTCTGATACAGTGTGAGACCTGAAAAACCTCAGATGCTCTATCAAGCACATATTTTTTTAATTTAGAGGAAATATGAAGGCATTTCAACAAATTATGGAGGAAAAGCCTACCCAACTGCAGCCATACAGTCACAAGACTGTATTTGAAAAAGCAAGAAAATTAAGATAACTGACTGAATACTTCACTTACCCACATGGGCAAGGATAAGTTGGCTACTCCGACTCTCTGTGGGTTTTGAAGCTAGCCAGAACACTTTCATTAGACCTTGGAACAAACCCCATTCAAGTGAAAGAAAGAAATATGGACAGACTTTCCTGTGCCTGGTGAACTATACTATAAGGTTGGATTTAAAACCTACTTTGTAACTCTACATTAGATTTAGGATTCTTAAATATTCAATAAAAAATACTGAAATGTGCATCTCTAAAAGAATTTTTACAGCACCAGTTTGCTATCAGAATCCAGCAATATCCAAGTGTGTCACCATATTCCCAGGATAGTCTTGGGACAGCAGTGATGTAACAATGTTCAGCAATCTGTTTCTGCCATTGCCTTATGCCTATTCACTTTGTAGACTTAGGATTTTCCTTATTTCATTCTAGTAAAAAAAACCCAAACAACCAACGATCAAAAACAACATCACAAAGAAACAACAAACAAAACCCTGCCGGCATCAGCATTTGAACTGAAATATTTAGGTGTGGTGACAAAGAGAAGACAAGTTTTTGATGGAGACTACAGTTGAAGGTCAGACTTTTGATGGGACAATGCCAACTGATTCAGCTTTAGTTGCGAATGGCATTTTTTAGCTCCAAGACTAATTGTCACCAGTTAAATATGGGCTCCTCCCCCCCGCCCCCAGAATTTTTGAGCTTGTTACCTGGATTTTATTTTGAGGGTAAAATATAAAACTAGGTGTGATTCTGTCATTTGCCCCACTGATCATGGTCCGCATGTCAGGCATAATTTCCCGTATAGTTCCTGGACTGAAAGAGAACACAAATGTGAGCATGAGTTTCCTATAGACTAGGCAAGTGCCTCATCTGTAAAGCTGATAGTTACAAAAGGAGGTGTGGGTTTTTGTTTCTTTGTTTTCATTTGCTTTGTGGAAAACTTTTTTTTTAAGAGCCTTCTGGAAATTTCCGGTGGCTGGCACATAGTCTTAGAGAAGACTAGAACTTGGATGAGGCATGGAAGTGCAAGTAATAATGCACATGCTATTTTCTATTTTAAGTAGTTTTCTAGAGTCAAGAAGGCTGATAAATTAATTAGCACATCTGATTTTCGCTGACTGCACTATCTGTCATCAGGGATATTGCACGAGTTACAGCTGAAAATTGCTAATTATAGCTTCTATTTACTTTTGTAATAGATATTTTGCTATAGACATAATTTTTTTCCTTTCATTTTTTCCCCCTCCCAAAATCTTCAGTCTTGGCTTTTAATCAGTGTTTATGATAGAAAGATTTAGTTTGTGGTATGAAGTAATTATATTCCCTAAGATTTCCAAAACTTGCTTTTACCAGTGCTAAGGTCATTGCTTGCATAGGAGAAGTGTATTTGGGTTTTATGGAAAATAAATAATGCCTACAGTCTTTCTCCAACAGTTTTTGGTGTTTGGAGGCAACTCCAAATTTGAGCTACAAGTAAGATTCTTGAGAAAGTAATTATTAACTTTTTCAGTCTTCATATTTGATCAGTATTTACATCTGGATGGTTAAAGGTTATAACTGATTAAGGTTCCTTTTCATATTTTATGGGTTTTTTCCCCATATTTACCAAAACACCAGGTACTTGAAATCTCAGGAGTAAGTTTGTGCTCAGTTATAGCAATTTCTTGGGACCAAGGGATTAAGGAAGTTTCAGGTGTTTGGATGCCTATGTGGATTACAAGAATAACGAGAACTACACTTTAGGCTAATAGAAATGCTGTAATATTAAACATTGCGTCTAATGTTTAAGATTGCTTAGAGATAAGGATATAAGGGATACATTGGCTTTTGCAAGCCATCTACTGGTATATCTGACCTTGTGTAGCGTGCCTTTGCTTTGAGTGTTGTTGGTGCCAAAGCCAGGCGGACAGGTCTTTGACTACAGCACTGCACCTTATCTGCCCATTTGCTGGGAGATATCTGTGTTTTGTGTTTGGACCAGCTTGACTCTCCAGGGTGAAAGGTGTCTCCAGAAGAGGAGTGCTAATAGTAAATGTGATTAATAGTGTCAAGAATGCAAGTGAGCCTAGAGAAATTGCATCCTGTACTATGCAGAAAACCCTTTCCATCAGTACTGAGTCTGACATTCGGAAGCCTTTTCAAATGGCCAGTGGTTAAGTTGTATATTTTCTGTTACTGATTAGAGAACAAAGCAATGCAGCTACCACTTAGGGTCTTCTCAGTAGTAATGATGTCACAAGAGTCAAGACTGGGTCTTGGGGAAATCAGACTGTTGCCAAAGATCAAAGCTTGCTAATGAAAGCTCATTAATATACTAGATATCTATCTTGGGTTCTTTTTTTGTGCAACTGAAATGTTGCTTCAGTGTCTGTGTCCTAGGAGCCTCCTGCAAATAGTTCAGCCCCAATTCTTTCATGGGGCAATCCCCGAGATTGCTATTCTTGGCCTGATTATAGAGAGGAAGAAATCACATTTGCATCTAAAGAGTGTCATAATCTCTTTTTGTTTTTCCACCTCTTATATTCTTTTCATAAACATCCTTCTGTACCATTGATTTTCAGTAAAAAAACTCATCTTGGTTTTTTTGAATTTCTGTGCTTCTGTGTTCTCATTTTTCCTATTCAGAAACAGTCTCTGCTACTGTACATCTGTTGCAAAACAAAAGATGACAAAGTGGTTTATATATCACTTTGATTTATAGATAAAGACTTAAATGATAACATAGTAAAGCAGACAAAACCTGCAAAAAACCCTGGCAGATGAGATGCATTAAATGAAAGAGTGGCTATAAACAGCTTAGATGACATGTGTGTGTACCAGCGTTGTCATCAGCATGCATGAATTTCAGTGGAGAAGCTGCTATAATAAGATGTGTGCAAGCTGATGACTTGAAGAATTTTCTACTTTTTTTTTTTTTCCCCTCCAACTGAGGAAATATTTGCCAGGAGCCTATGAAGTAAAATCTCTGTAGCAAATCATAAGAATTTGTTTCTTTTCATGTCTGTATGATACAAGCAGGAACATGACAAGACGCCACCCCTTCCCCCCATCCTCAAGAAGACAGTCTTTGTTTGGTGCTCAGTGTTATGGGTGTGAGACTGAAGTCCAGTGGGAGGCCCTGTGTGCTTGTTCTCTGCTTCCACTTCTCTTTGATGCTGTGAAGCTGCTCATCAAGGCAGGCACCTCCACCTCTCCCCATCACATCTGAAGACATGATGTCTTTTCTTATTAAGCAATGGGGGAGGCTTATGTTGATCAGCATCCCAATACTCCTCTGTGAAATACTGCCTCTGGACATTAGATGAATAGCGAGTCTTAACTGTCAGGATTAGAAAGGAGGTTAGTGAAAGCTGTCCTAATGTAATTCAGATATTGGAAGGCTGCTGTTGTATGCCACCAAAGCCTTCTCTTCTCCAGCCTGGACAAGTCTGCTTTCCTTAGCCTTTCCTCAGAGGGCAAGTGCTTCAACCCTTGGAACCATCTTGTTGGTCTTCAGCTGAACATGTTCCATTTGTGTGTAGGTTCGTTATTTTCTGGAAGGATGGTGAAGATCTTCACAACATGGAGTGTTCTCCTGTGTGCAGTTAGGTGGGTTGAATGCACAAATCTGAGCTCAGATGGTCGCAGTATGAGTGAAGCCATGCCAGTTCTTCAGTTACTTAATTTTTGCACACACATTGTTTGCACAACATCAGATCAGACCCCACACTGGTCTATATTTTGGGAAAAAGCATGTGGTCCATTTTCAGCAAAAACTTTGCAAGTACTAAGTAAGTACTGATTTTCATGCACCTCTGTTATAAACAAGTACTGCCTTCTCTTTGCAGATGAAGAAACTTGAGGTAGATAAATAATAGATAAGAAGTAGCTGCAAAGCCAGTGTGAATCAGAGCTGGTGTAAGAGATTGGTTGTTCAGTAACCCTATTCCTGTGATCATACTTAGAAACTTCTTTCTCTTAAAAATTTCTTACACATGCACAGCAATCTAAGTTGCAGAAGCCTAACTCCACAGTAGACTTTCATATCTAAAGAAAACAGTGGTGTGCCTTCTAGCCGTAATTCATATACTTTGAATTTTTTTGCCTTACATCATTGCCAGCAAATCCCAAAGGCATGTAGTTTCCTAGCCATTTGCTCAGCATATTGAGTACAGCCCCTGTTCTCATGGAGGCAGGCAGTTCTGTGCTTAACATGTGAAGGGTCCCAAAGAACAGTTTTTACTGCATCATCCATGGTGTAGTGCGGGAGATATTCTCTGGCTGTGCCTGTCAGGAGGTATACTTGCATGTTGAGGACCATGAACTGTCTTAATCACTGGGATACCTGCTTGCCTTCTGCTGGAGCATGGCTTGATCACTCATTTAGGATGGGAAAGACTAGCTAAAAGCCTTGATTGCCCAATCTTGGAGTAGTGATCTAAATGCAATTCTTCCAACCATAAGAAAACCCTAGCTACTAAAAAACCAAGGAATTTTCATTAAGTCTTTTCTTAATTTTTTTCTGGAGAAGCTCTTTCACTGTGTATGATACCTAACATACATAGATATCCAACATCTGAAAAAATGGAAGGCAAAAATAACCTAGAGAATTGTAGGTAATTCAGGCACTGATGGGTGCTTTATTCAGCCAAGATGACTGTAATGGATGGCACAGGTCCAGCAAGAATTTTTAGCTTCATCTGAAGGGCAGAGACCTCAGATCTGGGCTTGCTCTATGCAAAATCTCTCTGCTTCATCCTGCCTATGATGGTGATATAGCTTCTGGAAGGCAGTGCAGATGTATGAACCTGCCTCTGCCATACCTTGAGTTAGGTCCAGAATTCGTAGTGACTTGGATCAATGCCTGTATTACCTAATAAGTCTACAGATCTGGGCTGGCTGTAGTGGAACTGGGTCTGCTCTCTCTGCATTCATGATGTGCATAATAACCTGGAGGAAAAGTGCTTGAGTAAAGTTAAGTTGCCTTTGTATTAATTAGGCCAGAAGGAAAGAGACCCTGTAACGCTGTTTAGAGCACTCATCTGGAAGAAAATGGGATGTCTCCCTTCCAGTCAATGTGAAAGTATTTCCTACAGAATGGGTAGGAAGAACCACTAACAGTTTTTGGCTGCAGGAAATAACTTTTGATACACAGGGCTGAACTCTGCAAGCAGGCACATAGCTGGGAATTTCTTGTGGAAGTAAACCCAAAATCTGTGTGAGGCATTATCCCTCTCCTGAGCATTTCTTAATGCTAGTTCAAAGCAATTCACCATCTTTCCTGCTACCTCAATCCCACTTTTGTGTATTTCTCCCCTTTCCATTCCTCCTCCAACATGTTGTAATAAGTAGCCTCAGGATGTAACATCCAA
>NW_009941598.1:0-6169 GCF_000696875.1 Nestor notabilis | reverse complement strand
TGAACCTGTTTCCTGTGTGGTTCATATAGCTTCAATGAAGCCATGTTTGGTTACAATACCTGGGAGGCCTCATCAGACTCAGACATTTCTTCTGTAAGGTCCTAAGCAGAATATCTAGAACTGACAAAGTGCAGGAAATCCTCTGTTTATGCAGTCTAACAAACCAATGGGAAATGGCTTATGATCTGATAAAAATGTCTGTATTCACCATTGCAAAACCACCTGTATGGTGAGAAAGCTTCCCTTTCATACGCATTTTCTCGATAGCTGTATAGTTGCTTGTTTAGTTGTATATATAATAGATATGAATATATATTATTGATATGAATATTTATGATTGTATAGTTATTTGTTTGTTTGTTTTTATATTTATTTATTTATTTTGGTGGGAGGCTAGCTGTGGCAGGGGTTTTTTCTCAAAACAGATACAAGTCCTATTGTGCTGTGCTGTATGTTACCGCATAGTATAAGCAAGTCCCTGATACAAACAACTGCTTAGTTTAAGAGACAAGGCAGACACATGGCAGGTGAAAGGAAATAGGAATAGAAGTAAGTTATTTATTGAGAAATACTCATTTTAGCTGGGCTGCCTGCCCTGTCCTCTTACAGGCGCACTATAGAAAGATGGAGGGAATTTGAAATGACTTCCCTCATTAAGAGTTTTGGAACCTGCATGCCAGCAAAAGCTGAGATATTGCGTTCCCTTCATCTCTGAAATAATCATGCATTGCTAGAAATAGAAGCAGTGGTACTGATGGCAACTCTTTCACTGGAGTTTGAAGGGGGAATATTTGAAGTGACTAGACTATTTGATTTTTAAAGAAAAGAGTAAACATGAAAATTCTTTCTTTTTATGTTCTTTAGTTTCGGCAGAGAGAGGGAATTTAATTGCATCTCCTATACTCTATTCTTTGGTATTTTTTTCTTAATGACATTTCATAGTCCTTGTGTTTCTCAGAATTGCCACAAAAAGAAACTTTTATTATTTGAAAATACCTCTTTATTATCTGCTGTTTCATACGGAATGCTATTTAAAGTACTTAGAAAATATGACTTTGGAATATATTAAGAAAATAGACAGGAAGAGTAAAAGTGTCATTCAGCATTTTTAGGGAGATAATAAACTATTCTTTTTTATTCTCTTTCACTCAGTAAATCACACTAATCATCTTAACCAGAGGATCTCCTGCACTTTATCAGTTCTAGATATTCTGCCTGGGACCTTACAGAAGAAATGCCTGAGCCTGATGAGACCTAACAAGTACTGTAACCAATGCTTGTAATCAAACCATCTTAACTAGCCTTCTCATTTTCCTGTGGATCCTTTTGAATAGGTGTTTTGTGTTTTAGTTGCTTGCTTTTTTAAGTTACTTGTCACTGCTTCTGCAGAGCACTTTCAGGTATATATGAGTGCTCAGGATGCTGGCTCACAAATTAGTACTAATTCACACAAATGTGCAACCCCCAACAGCAACCTCCAGCAACAATAGAAGATTTGGGCAGATCACAACAATTCTGTTCAGTGTTATAAAATGTAAAATAACTGGTGTAAAGATTCTTTAATCTTTGTCTTTCCTTTGCAGCCTTCCATGGCTGTCCTCTGACCACAGGGATCAGAAGATAAGCAGGTTGGAAAAGACCTCAGGAGATCTGCAGTCAAAGCACAGGGTCAGCTGTGGGGTCAGGCCAGGTTGCTCAGAGATTTGTCCTTCTGAGTTTTGCAAACCTGCAAAACTGGTGATGGCGCAGCCTGCCTGGGCAGCTTGTGCAACCGCTTGAATGTCCTCACAAATAAAATGTTTTACTTTCTAACCAGTCCAACCCCCCTTTATGTTCAGTTTAAGTTCTGTTGCCCGAAGTGACACACCTTTGTGTGACAAGAATCATAGTTTTGGTGGCAGAGGGGCTGAGGATTAATTAACCTACTGTGTGCTTTATTTTCCTTCCTTTGCTTCCCTGTGCAACAATTTCTTCATCTTTAAAATGGGGGCAATGAACCCACCTGTCTTAGTAAAAAATAATGAAAAAAACCCACAGATAAGCAGCAGGAAAAGCACCAGCTTTAGCCTGAGGTTGATTGTATGCTTATAGCTACACTGAATGAATTGTGATTACTCAGTGAGATAATTCTGCAGCCCTTGGGAAAGGAAGGATAAGAGGAGGACAGGAAAGTGGGAAATGTATAGTGCTCTCTTGCTTTATTTGCAGAATGAAGTCAACAGAGTAATAATTAATGTTGAGGGTTATTGCATGTCAGAGATACCTTCACTGTACTTTGCATATACTTTCAGTAATTAAAACCTGTGAAGGAATATATTGCTTAAATGCTGCTTCTTTTGCAGGAAGATCATGATGAACCTTAGCAGCCATCAGACAAAATACTATAAAGCAATGACAATCTCATTTTAAGAGAACCTCTTAGATTTCCATGTGTTGATTCCTATGCAAGTGATTGGAGTTGTATTTCTCAAGGATGAGGAATTTTAAGAGCACAATAATTTGCCACCAGCCCTGTACCAGGGCTGTACAACATAGGCAGGATTAAAATGAAACACTAAATTCAGGAAATGAAGAAAAAAAAAAAAAATCTGTTTCAGTTGGTTTTGGAGAAAATGATGTGAAGTATTTTAATATTTTTGTGTTTCAGGTCTTGAATCTCAGTGTCAGAAGGTATTTTTACAGCCCAGTGCTGCTTCTCCTTCTCTAATGGTTTGAAAATGACCCAATATAAGGGAAAAAGGTGGGACTAACATCAGCATAAAATAGACATGATATTCTTCTCCCATTCCTTATTACTCTTTAACAAATTAATTACCATTAACAAATCAGCAATTTGCTCTTTTTCAGCTTACCAGAGATTCAAAAGGTATGACATGGTCCATGTGTGGGTTCATTAGCTGAAACAAACATGAATATTCATTGTTTCCTCTCTTATATAACGAAATAGATATGGAAGTAGTTGCTGTAGCAAGGTTTATGTTTAAGAAAAATTAATTCAATAAGGGTATAGACTTAATCAAAAATATACTGAAAATACATTTGTGGTAGGTCTATTTTACCTTAAACACGAGTGGACTGATGAAGTAGCTCTCCTGGTTATTCAAGGTTGTTTGTGGAAATAGATCAGTTTCTTCTGAAGAACAAGAAGTGAATTGTACTGGAAAGTAACGACTTTTTTTTTATTTTTTTGTGATACTTATGACAAAGCAAACATTTCTTCTGAAATGACACATGGTAAAATTACATTTTCATCAGAAAATAGAACACTGAGTTCAATTTACATTTTTGATAGTGGAAAGCCAATTAATGTGTGTTAAAAGCAAAGAAGTCTAAAAAAAGTTGAAATGTTGCCTCTCATCTTTCTAATGAGCAAACTGAAAACTAAAAGCAGACCTCTACTGAGAACATTTGTTTTATCAATCTTATGAAAAGTGTTTCAGAAGGAAATTACCAAGCAGTTCAAATAAGAAGTTTGGATAACCATGTGTGAAGCAGTTGTGAGAAACTGGAAGCCCTAAGGACATGCTGTTCCTGAAATTTAGACTCAAACATTTTGTAGCTGATGCTGTACTTGTGGTTTCTACTGGGATTTGATTAAGAGGTGTCCATAATACAATAACATATGCTGCTTTTCCTTCAATTCACATCCAATTTTGCAGATCTAAGGAGTAGTAATTTGTTTGCAGGAAATTAATGTTTGGTGAGACCACTGATGGGGGTATGGGAGAAAGGGAAGAACATTTTCAATTGAAAGAAGAGAACCCAAATATTTTGGAGTGCTCTGTCCAATAATAGTACTTTTGCTTCCACTTGCTCTTAACAACTTGCTTTAAGAACCTGGCATGACTGTAAGGCAGGGGACAGGGCTGAGTTTTCATGATAGTAATGAGGGGTGTAACCTAAAGTATACCCTTTGAACTGGTGAAGGTGATATGAATTTCTACTAGAAGAGGAACTTGTTCAAAAATGGTCTGTTCTGACATGCAAAATCATTGTTTTAAACATAAATTATTTGCCCTATTGAAGGTCTTTAATCAAGAGAGTAGGGTGTTTCAGTAGGTCTGAACCCTGAATAATTTGCACTGTAAGATGCACAACATGTTATCTGCATGCTCTGATTCTTACAAGACTTTCAATCCTTGCTCCTTCTGTGTATTTTTCTTGCTTAATATGGTTTCGCTGAGAAAGAAAAACAATTTATTATTTTAGTGTTTTCCGTGGAGGATTTATGCAATATTGTACACAGCATAAAATACAGTCTATGGAAAAAGAATCAAATTACAGTAGTTCTTGTTTCATAGGCACTGTTACATCTCCCAAATAAATGAATAACATGGCAGAGCAGAGTCTTGCTAATCTGTACTCAGGGGAGAATCTGCAGATTTGATTAGTGAGATCTAAGACTGCCCACCTGTGGGTAGTGTTGTGGTGGATGGAAGCAGGGAATTTTTCAACTCAAAATCTTCTTCTTATGCAAAATTACCTTTTCTCAACATTACTGGACAGAAATCTTGCTGCTCCTGGACTGCTCACCTGGAAGCCTGTTAATGCTTTCATACTAATTATGAAACCTCCAGGGCCTCCTGCCTGCTATTCCAGTACACACAGAAGATTTGCCATGTTGACCCCTCCACGTCATTGGTTATCATCATTGACTTCCCCAGAGAAAAAACACCTTTCTTCCCAAAGTCATACCAGTGGCTGGATGAAGATGAGGAAGGATTGTGAAATACTGTGTTTCCCCCTTGAGAGGGAAATGTGGTAACACAAGCAGGAAGCTGCTGGGTGACCAAATGCCCATGCCTAGGGCAGGTTTGCAGAAGCTCAGTTTGTCCACACTGGGGGCTTCTGCCTCCATGTGTGGCACCCTTTGTTATTCTGTATTAGCATGTGGTAGCCACTTGAGTAATGCAACATCACTGAGGCAAAAGCAGTAATATAACCTGACGGTAGTGCCTATTGCCATCAAAACTTGTATTTGTGCCTCAAGAATTAAGCACAGTTGGGCTTAGTCACTGTTAATTAGAATTACAGTGAGGGTTCTTCACCTGCAATAGTAGTACTTTGCGTATAACTGGAGGTGAATATTGAAGATTATAATCAAGCTTGATTTTAATGCACTTTCCAAACTGTCAGCTTTTAGAAAGGTGATAGGTGGAAAAAAAATCATAGAATCATAGAATGGTTGGAAGGGACCTGAAAGCTCATCTAGTTCCAACCCCTCTGCCATGGGCAGGGACATCTTCCACTAGACCAGGCTGCTCAAAGCCCCATGACCAGTAGCTAGACTAGCTGTATACTGCTAATTTTGGGGTTTGTAAATGATTATGAAATGCAACAGAGACAAAATTTTCAGTTACGAAAGGATGCTTTTATTCTTACCATGTACTTATATACTGATGTACTTGCAGATATGATATGTTTTGCAAAATTGCCACAGTTTGCAAGAAACAAAGCAGAATTAATATTGTGCTTGGATATGGCAGTGCTGAGAAGCAACAAATTATTTACAAAAGCTTATAAAAAGCACCTAGGAAAGGATTTAATTTTTACTGGCAGTAGCATTTGAAGAGCTTTCTCCATTGAATAAAAATTGCAGTTTAATTAAACTAAGATTAGGTAGCTGGTATGCTGTGGCCTCTGTTTCTGTGAGCTGTTTCCCTGTGCTCTCTTACCTGTTATACTCTGTGTAGGTCCCTTTTCTTACATTTGCATTGTAAACTGCTTGGGACAAACACCATGAATTCTGTGTGTCTGTCATATAGCTTGTAGTGGGTGCTGGTCCAGTGCTGTCATATTTTTTTGGTTATAATCTATAATTTGAGTAGTTATGACTGTTGAATTATGACAATTGTAAAACAACAGGTTTTGTGTAACACTTCCTACCTGTAGCAAAAAGTAGACTAAAATGCCCTTTAATTAAACTTAACAGGTGTTTTCAGATTAGGCTGGTAGTCATAGTCTGAAGGTACACCACATATATTTACAGAAGAATATACAATAGTACATCCTAAATCGCATACATCACAAAACAGCAAATTTCAAATGATTAATGGAAGCTGTGCCAAATAACATTGCAGGACTAAGCAACATAAAAAAATGGTGAACTCTGGGAAAAGAGTGGGCAGAGATCTTGTGGTTTAGAATCATAGAATCATAGAATAGTTAG
>NW_009941597.1:0-23899 GCF_000696875.1 Nestor notabilis | reverse complement strand
TAAATTAATAAATTTTATGGAGAAGATATGTGGAGAAAGTTTATTCATTTGTCTTCATAGCACATTGTATGAAGGGCATGAAATAAAAATAGAAGCTAGAGACAGAAAATAAAAGGAAGTATGTTTTTACACAATGTGTACTTAAATTGCAGCACTCCTTACTGGGGGAAGCTGTGGTGATCACATGTAGAGCTGGGTTCAAAATCTGCTAACAGTGTGATCTATTAAACACCATGGTATATCTCATGAATTCCGTCAGCTGCAAGTTGTAGGGCTGAGACAGAGGCACAGATACCACACAGTCCTTATCTGGCTTTTTAATATTTCCTTAACCATCTGCCAGTTGCAGCTGTCCCTGAGGGAATATTAAAAAAGGTGTACTTTCCTTCTTACCTGCTACAGCTGTTTTGTTCAGAAACCTTTATTATTTTCTTCTGATAATACAAAGAAGACCCATTCTCACAAGATACTATGCATGCAGAGTGAGCACGTCTCCTTGCTATCTAGTGCTTACTTTAAGAACTTGTTACTGTTTGACAGGTAAGGAAGTTTGCCTCAGCAAGATTATAGTTTGCCTCAGCAAGATTATATACCTTGTCCAAGGTCACACAGAGAGCCTGCTGCAGTGTGTGGTTGATAAGATCACCCTTGTGCTCCAAATGATGCTTAGGAAATATGTCAGATTTTAGTCATGAGTGTTTGTAATTATCTGGGCCTTGGTTGTGTTCTTTATTCTAAGTCATTTAGGACCATGGTCTTATTAATTATACTGTAACTTTCTATATCCAATGATTTAATTATAGAATATTACTTCATTAAAAACAACAAAACTAATCAAAATAAAGGATTATTTAATACCCATAATTGAATCCTTAATCTTTTAATCCAATTAAACATTGATTATTAATTAAGTGAAATGGAAAGCGCTGTCACCTCAACAGAGGAAAAAGCAGAGAGGAATGAACTAAGGCTTTTCATAGGCTGAAGGAAGGTGGAGATATTGGAAAACTCACAATGTCCATTAGTGGGAATGATGTCCCTGCTGCTGTTGAGACAGGCACATGTAAGTGTCTAAAACGGATGTGACAGGCATGGCAATTCTTTCGGGGTTCTGCTCTGCACAATCTAATCCCAAAATGAAAAGCAGGATTAGCCATTTCACAGGTGTTTCATCTGCGTAATATGTTTGATGGTACTTCAATTCTAAAATTATTTCATGAATATCAGTGTATTAAATCATTCAGTAGGCAGGTTTTGCTGTTAAAAATGTATCTTCAGTCTCTTTTATGTTCCTTTTTTTTCTACTCCAGTTAGCACAGCATGTTTGGGATCCTACAGTATCCTACAGTTTCCAACATAAACAAATAAACTGCTTTTTCACCTTTACTTATATTTTCTACAGTTCCTAAAGTTTTTCTGGGATAGTGTTATATTCTTGAAATTTCCTGAAACTGTTCCAACATAACACTTTTTTCCTTCCTTTTTCTCCTTTCTAGCCTGTTTCCTTGAACACACCACTGTCACAATCAGTCTAACTTGCGTTTTTTTTTCCTTCCTTTACTGACTTTTCATTTTTCTGTAGCACAACTACTGTGAGGTTCTTTCTCACCCCAGATGTCTCTTACAATTTTTACCTTTGTCTTGGTACTATAGGAATGGAGTGTTCAGGCCCTCCATGCTGCCAGTGTCTTTTTAATTTCCTCTCATCTTTATTGCCTTGGAGCAATGCAGGAACTGCTGCACAGTACCTTTACCCCATGAACTTCAGAGACCCAAAACAGGTAATGAGAACTTGACTGAGGGCAAAAGATAGCAATGTATAGTTTTGATGAATAATCAATGTCTGTGATATGACTCCATATATAGTTCCCGTGAAATTAATGTTGCAGATCAACAATGTGTTGAAAATCTCTTGAGGCAGGTATAGAAGTCAAGTGGTTCATACACACAGTAATGTCTATGATGTCTTTGATCGATTGTCAATAGTAGGTTCATTTGCTACTGTAATGGGTGGAAGCAGAATAATAAAGTAAATTGAATAGCTACAAGCTTGAAGAGGAAAATATTCAGAATGTTTTGTCTGGGTATGGTTGCTTCTTCTTGCTTTTCTGTCTTAAGGTGGTCTAGCTCTTGCTGCTAGACCTTGCTGCAGTTGACAAAACTCTTTCTGGTATGTATAAGAGGTCACACTGTGAGAGATGACTTTCTTGCACACTGTGAGAGAAGACTTTCTTGCACTGACTAACTAATGAAGAATGGACTCAAGTCTTGGTCCTGGTTCAGGATTCAACAGGATTGCAAAGCTCTGTTCTCATGTTCAGAAAAGTGCTACCACATTTTGGATTGGCTGTAACTTAGAGTTGAGTTTTGATTTCTATGATGTTTTACAGTAACGAAGTTGAAAAGTCAGCAGCCAGATACTAATATGATGACACAGGTGTTAAAGGATACAGTAGTTAGAGGATGGTATTTTACCTACCCATGACTAGTTATGGAAAACTGAGAGAAACGCGTATTAGAATATGGGAAAGCAGCCAAAGACTGAATTAAAAATATTCACAAAAGAGCTAGAATACTGGTTGTAATACAACTCATATTCAGTCAGCAGACAATAAGGAGTTGTGACAAATCCTAGACTCCAGAGGTGACTGTTGCTCTCCGAAACAGTTGTCTTACATCCTCTTGTACTCCCATGCTATAGACTTGCTCAGTCAGTGCAGCTAAATAGTGATTTGAGCTTGTGACACTGACTGGAAATGATGGGCGAAATGCTGCCCCACTTTTAGGTGATGAGAGCTTTTTCATTGCCTTTGGTGTAGCCACGATTTATTTGAAGCATTAGACTTTAAGCACATAAGCCTCTTTTCGCTTTAAATCATTGTTAATAATAATTAAAACAATGTGAAATCAACATTTGATACAGGAATTCTGAACTTTTAAAATTAAATGAAATATCTAGTGTTTCTTTGATTGCTTTAATATAATGTTATATTATGAATTATTTTATTAAACTGCTATGATTTCAATAACAGTTACTTTTAATATGTGTACATATAAGCATGATGTTATTTTCCTGGCATATATAATACTTTTGCATGCAGTTTTTTCCATTCTTGTCTTTTGTTTGTATAGATTCATAAAACTTTGGTGTGATTGTTTCTCGAGTCTAAAGACGCCAGCTAGTGTACCTTCATAATGAACCAAATTAGAAATAAATTAAACCCTCAGCTGCTTGTAGTTCTCACCACTTCCTGCTGTATTGTAATGGCAGAATGAAACTTATTTATCACTGTAAGAAAATATAAGCAGCTATTCAGAAAAAAGGAGACACCCTCCTTACCTTTGTGCAACTCTGTGCAAACACAATTGACATGCAGTGTAAATTGAGCTTTCTGCTCTGCAGAGAGGTGAGTGAAATGGCAAACCTTTGAAGGCCTCTGTGAAAAAGCAATTGAGGCACATTGTTTTCTTAGTTAATTTTGAATGTCTTGTGGTAAATTATTTTCTCTTTATGAATGCTACAGATGTAGTGATAGTGCTGCTGGAGCGCAAAAACCATCTAGGCACAGTTCTTGGTCATTTAGTCAGAGAAGAAATGGAAGGATAATGGGGAGCTTTCCAGAAAAATACAATTACCTCCCAAAATGAAAAAATTAGGCTGTAAAAAGATAAAATCTAAACATTTTCTGATGCTGTTTTGTTGTGTCATATCAAGTAAAACAATACCAGGTTGTAGTGGTTGGTGACAATAGAGGAAAGGTAAGCATGTCATCCTTGAAGGCAGCATTTATGAGTGAGATCTAGATATAAAAAAGTTAGTGACTCTTCTTCAAATTGCTCCAAAAAGTTAAAATTATGAAACATTTCTGAAAATCACGTTCACTATCTTTTACTTAATTTCAGTACATAAATTTTAAATTTGTTGTGAAAAAATTAATACTCGAGTTGTAAATGTTAGTGAATTGATCTTTATTTCTGTAAATGTTACATATTTAACAGCATTCACAAAATAACTTCTGCATAGTAAGTTGTTTGCAAGCAGTCCACTCTAATTCTGAATCTGATTGTGTTGGTTTTGCTTCCTGGTTTAAGAAGAAATAACTGGTGATGATGTGCCTCCCCATCCCCCAAACACACACAAACATCCTATCTTCATATGTATGTCAATATGAGATTTTACATATTCTGAGTCCACTATATAAATTAGGCAAGAAATACCAGGGCATAAATAATATGCATACACCAGGATGAATTAATCATTTGAAAGACCTAGTCAAATCTGATGTGATGATATTCAACCCATTGTAACACACTGCACTGCAGTGGGGTTGCAATTTCTTTTATTGCATTCCTAGTCCTTTTGTGGATATTTTGAAATGTCACTGAAGTGCCTGTTTAGAGATTATATCTGGACTACATATACGGAATGTAAAAGAAAACAAGACATTCACAATCTACCAAATTTTATGAACTGAAAACCAGAAGAGCAGTCCTGAGGAATAGCTAGGAAACATATTACACTTTGCTCAAGGCCAAATGCAAAAATAGCAAAAGGATTGATGAAAAGAAAAGCAGGGTTTCAAATAATGATATTTTCTTACCTACAGATCCCAGATTGTGCAAAAGTATTTCAAATGTATGCTTAACTTGTTGAGTGTAAAACTGAAAATTTGTCCAAAACACTATTGAAATTTTGTTTTCGTCTGAAAGAGAGGGTACCCTTATGCTCGGATGTTGACACCAGTGTCAGTGCTCAGGAACACACGGCAATTCAGGCAGGGCAATTGAAGTATTCCCTGAAGTATCTTGTACAAAATGCTGAAGTGCTCTTCTGATCAGGAAGCTCAGTGCCTGCTGGAAAGCTGCACTAACTCAAAAAGTGGTGGAGAGGCACAGAAACTTTTAGACAAGGTAGTGTTTTCCAGAACCTGCTAGTGACAGTGGTGCTGCTGAAGGGGCTCCCATGTTGTTTCTACATGTCAAACTTTTAGATGTTTTTAATGTTGTTTTTAATTTTATTTTTGCATTTTCTAAACAAAAAATTCTGCTGTTCAGGCTCAAAAGAAATATTCATCAAGAACTCTCCAGCAAAATCAGAGCATTTTTTATAGCTGGATGACTTTGACAGTTCATTATTTTTTGTGTGAAAAGGAAATTCCCAGAAAATGTGTCAGTTAAGACACTTGACCTGTTCTTTTTAATGGACTGTGGAGGAAAAAGCATGTCAGGCTGTTGCTGGGCACTGGGAAGGAGCAGTGCCTCTCAGAGGTCCATCCTGCAGACTTTCTTTTTTTGAAACGGTGATCAGGGGGCTTTGTCTTTTGGTCCATCTTCTGGTGGAGGAATTGCTGATGTCCTTTTCTGAGCTCCTGTTTTGGGGTCTCATCTGTAGCAGTGGGGCCACCTGGAGGGATATGGGGTGACTGGTTGGGAGCAGATGGGTAGAGGGTGTGGTTCTGGGAATACAACCAGAGGCACACTGATGGAAGGAGGAGGCTTCCTTGAGGGATCCATGCTGGGGCTGGGTCACCCTGAGAGACTGTGGCTGCAGGGCAACTAAATGAGGGCAGGGCACACCTGAGATACTGCATCCCAGTGGGGACTCATGCTGGAGTAGAAGAGCAGTGTGAAGCCAGGACAGAGGGGGAGAAAGGGAAAAGAGGTAGAAGGAGCAGCAGGAAACCTTCACAAAGGGACAGCATTATCCTGGGCTACCTGCTGTCCCTCCAAAGCAGGAAAGCCAGCATGATGTGCTGTGAGAACAAGGGAAGTCAGGAGGAGACACACTGGGCTGGAACCAAGTGTGGGAAGCAGAGATGAGAGGTGTTTCCCTTAGTGTTTGTTTAATTGTTTACCTTCCTGTTTTTCTTAATACTTGAATCAGTAATTAAAATTTTATGTTAATTGGCAGTAAATTAATTAAATGCAATTCCCCAAGCTGAAACTGTTTTGCCCAAGGCAGGTCATTATGCTGAAACATTTGCTTCTGATGGTGTTTCTGAGGAGGAATTTCAGTGATGAAGGTAGCATGGTTAGAAACGACCATGAAATGATGGAGCCTTCTCAGGTGTCAATCTCACTGACCTCAGGATGTGGATGGCTGTGTTCCTCCTTCTCCTTCTTGCTTTTCCCTGCTCTTCACCCTCCCCATTCCCCATTCCTATTCCCTCTCCTTTAGGAAAAGCAGCACATCCCTATAAGAAAGCAACTTTGGTGACAAGACACAGAGAGGACACGCAATTAGTAGAAAACATCTTCAGAAACGATGCGGTGGAAATTCTCAAGGTGTTGGAGAAAGATGTCCTTGAAACCATTATAGTACATGGGGTAACCTTTGAGGATGGCTGTATGTTGCCTGTGTTGTATAAAGAGTTTTACATCTTTATTTAAACTACATTATTAATATGAATGTAAAATAATCTACAATATTGCCTTGTCCTTTTCTGTGCTGAGTACACTTCACAGAGGAAAAAAGGATGCACTTATTATCTGTCTGATGAATAAATGCAAAAATAAATCCTTACTATAAGGCTTACTTATATAGGTCTGTTTCAGATTTTGAACCATTATATCTTGCCTCTAAACTGCATTATTCCCCAATGCAAACACAAATTTTCACAAGGCAGCATTTCGTACTACACATTTGAATTTATATAAAGTAAGGCATATAGTGTTCAACATATATCAGTAAAAGCCTTTGATTTATATTTCCTGAAACTAGGTCACATAAAACATTCATTTTAGGATGAGGATATGTGTGTGCCTGCTTACACTGGCATCTTGGCTCTGAATGAGAATATATAGCTGTGTTAAAGAGATATTTGTCAAGCAAAATAATGGCATATTGTTTTTCTCAGAGTTAAAGGTGATAATTAGTCATGGTTTATATGAAGCAATCAGTAATATACAGCTTCTCTGATACTGCTATTCACCCTGTAAGCACCCCTGTAAGCTAACCCTCAGTGCATTACTATCTTGGTGGTGATTGATCATCCTGAGAAAAAGAGAGTTAAGGTGGGAAGTGGCCTCCTATGTCTCAGAGTTCAGGACTGTGTTGCTGCATATATCCACACTATATAACATTTTTCTTTTTTTGTCATCTCATCATTCCCTATGCTAAAACTCTCTAGTTTTGCTGGAATGCATTATTCTTCAAGAAGGTATTCTGTGCTCTCACTTTGCTGAATAATAGAGCCTTCTTGTCTTTGTGGAGCTGTTGGATAAATGTTAATGCTCAGCTTAAACTTGTAAGTTTATGCACCTACACAGAACTTTGAATTAAAGAGCTCCACTTGTATTTTATCACAAATCATGCTGTTCTTACAAAGCACAAACCAAACCCACCTCCAAACTTCATAAACTTGCCTAAACCCCACATTTTTTGTTCTCATCTAATAAAATAGGTTTTTGATTCCCCCAAATAACTTTGCAGCCCTTACATTAGTCCTTTGTAATCTGTGTTCATCTTTGAACTCTGATGTTCAACGCATTGTAAGTGAAGCCAAGGCAGTGCCTTGTACAGATGCCTGCTGCTTTCCTGTTCCTGAAATAGTTCAGCTGAACATCAATAGAGGATCACATTTGCCTTATTTTCTTGCCTGTGTTACAGAAGTAGTAATGTTGTGCCCAATTAAATCAGCAAATGCAAATGTTAGTAAAATTGCAACATTGAGGAAGTAATTGTTTTTTAAGTGGCTAGATTTAATAAAGAGTTAATGTGGCTGTTCAATTTTGTTTTCTTTTTGGTGCCACGTACAGATGGTGTTGGGTGCAGACAATGCTGGGTAGCAAAGATTACACTGATTATAACTGACTGTATGATCTATGTGAGAAAGTCTGAAATCTGGAACTTTGCTCTTTGGACTGGCTGAATATTGCCTTGCTCTAAGGCATAGATTAATTACTGAGTGGAGGATAGATAGAGAAGGTGTGAGAGAGGGAATTCATGGTTTTATGTACACTGCATGCTCAAGAAAAGATCCTCTCTCTGAGAAATTCAAACTCAACCACTTTCCTTAATTGACCCTTCACACTTGAAATAATTTATTTCTGGTTTGTTCCTAGTTGTGTTTTGGCTTCCACTCTTGCACTGTGGGGTGGAGCCAGGTTTGTTCCTGAGGGCTGTTAGCTTTTGCTGAAACCACTGTTTTGGGACTCTGCACATAGGAATGTGGCAGTGAGATATGGTAGGTATGAGCAGATAATGCAGGGAGGCAGGACACCCTTTAAATTTGGGCTGAACTGAATAAACGAGAGGGAATGCTGTTAAAACTCTGTGACCTATTTTTCTCCTGCATTTCACCAAACAGGATAGTCTAGGAGTCTTCTTCAAGATTTAATAAGCCCCTACCTTTTCCTAGTTGAACTCTGGGAGGAAGGAAGCATCCTAGTGAGTAAGTGTCAGGAGCCAAGCTTAACTAGACGGTGTGAATGATGATCTTTTTCTAGCAGGATTGATTTTAAAGCTCTATTAGGCTAAAGGTTTATTTCCACTGGTACAGAAAAGTCCAAGTGACTTAATTTTATCCCAGAGAAAGCATTAATCTCACAGGGACGGGTTTGAGGTCTGCCCTGTAGATAGGGCTGGTTATCTGTAGAGACAGATTGCCTGGAGGATATCTGTATAGGAGAGTTGGAGCATGGGTGTCCCATTACAGGGGTAGCTAAAGCATACCTTTCACATTTGAAGACACTCAGGGTGGACTTCTTGCAATCAAATAAATGTCTGATAGTTCAGACGGCTGCAGAGGTAACAAGCAGTGAACACAGTAAACAGAGAACACAATAAACACAGGGTCTTTTAAAAAAGACATTTGTCACCATGTAGGCATGGGATTATTGGAGAGGGATTGTGAGAGGCAGTGATTTGGAGATATTTTGTAAATCATGTATGACAAGTTCCTTGTGTCATATCACAGCCTCGAGCAGAAACTCCAGAACAAAAAGCATCAGCTCTTCCTTGTGCCCATGAAAGGTCTGAAATTTTGGCTTTCTTATTCTCTTTAGGGAAGGCCTGAACACATACCAACAGGTGAGCAACTGAATCTGGAAGGAACCAACCTGAGGCTCCTTTGTAGTGCTCAGCAGTTCACATCCAGCATCACTGATCTCAGATGTACAACTAACAGAAGAAAGCAGAGGGGATGAAACTTCCCAGCTTCTGACTGGAAGTGGCTTCTCTTAAACTTTCAAAGTTTATATTTTTTGCTGGTTTATTTTTTGTGATATGAGCTGCTGCTGACATCACAGCTGAGCAAACACTCTCCTGTTGAGGGGTATACACTTTCCTCTTCTCTTGCAGCAGTGGAGACTATGGCAAGGTCTGAGCTGGCAAGAGAAGATCCAGCTCAGGGACCTGAAGGGAATTAAGGCAGAAGACAGCCATTTTGCTGGGCTGCACTGTGTATGTCTTGGCTGCAGCAAAGAGCCCTTCCACTACAAATGGACATGAAATATTTTATGAAGGAAGCTATTATCATAGCTTGGGAGGATGGGTGTGATCAAGGATATGTATTCAGCTTAGTGAGGGAACTACAAGCTACAAATACAAGGTGGGTGGTTACAAGTGGGCGGATTAGTACTGGCTGTAAGTTTTGACAGTGGAAGTTCACATTTTGCTTGCTTCAGGTAAGAAATATAAAAGTTGAGGGTTTTTTTTTTTTCTGTTATTCTTTTTGCGTTTTCTTTACATCTTAATTACCCTCCTGTCAGAAATAAGATATGCAAATCGACAATATAAAAGCCGGAGGTAACTCTTCCGAAGTTCTAGAAAGACTCAGGTGTAGTTTGATTTAAATTAAAAATGATGATTCTTCTGAGAAAACAGTGCTGTCCTGGACTGAGATCTTAGTCACAGTCAGTCCTGTGACAGCATCCCAAACTTGCTTTTAGTTTTTTTCCTGGGTTACAATGTATGACTTAAACAAGCTCTTGAGGCCTGTCAGAAGGATGCTTGTTATTAAACTCCACTAATGTAATACATCCTTTTAAAAGGTCATTAAATTTGGAGCTTTTTCTGCAATCACTTTGTCAAAGCTTCAACCAGGTGATTAATCCCAATAGGCACCATGCAAATGATTGTTTCTGTGCCTCTTCCTGTGATGCCCACACTTTTGCCTTCACTTCTCAAAATGAGAATGTTCTTTCTTTCTTCCCTTTGAAGAGAGTCCTTTGCCAGAGAATGTGTTTCAGCTGTGGACAAATGAAAATCTGAACTAGCCCTCTGAATACACTTAAAAGTTGCACATAAAAAACTCCAAAACAACCCCCCCCCCCCCACAACCAGACCACTTTGGAAAGACTTTCAATATCAAGAAAGCACAAATCACAAGTTTTTGAGAGGAAGAGTAGGTCAGAGCAATTACAGATGAAATTCAAGGCATTATAGAGGACTTCTGAAAGAGGTCAAGAGTTGTAACATAGAAATAATCTTCTACCTATTCATTTCCTGTCACATTGATTGTGCTCCTTGAATCACATGTCCAACACTATATATCCTCACATTGTTGTCTTCTTCACTGGAATTTCAAAACTTACATTCCTCTTTCCACCTAATGCCCATCCTTACTGCTCTGTTATTTTTACAGTAATCAGCTGTGCTGATCAGACGGCTGAGGTCTTAAAGGTGTCTGTGCACACATTCAATATTTATATAGCTTTTTATCAGGTTATGGGCTTTTTTAATTCTCTTGCTGTATCAGTCTATAAATGAAAGGGACATTATTACAACAGCCTTGGCTTTCCTCTTGTTTTGAGATTTTTCAAATAGCAGAGAGAGTTACCTTTTAAAACATACCTGTAATAAGAAATGAACTCCAGATCTGTGTCACTTGAATTATTTAGCCTGACATTTAACAAATAGAGCAGCTTAAGTTCTCTGTGGAAGCAGCTTAGTTTAAAAAAAGGATGCAAATCAGACCAGTTGCATATTTAAAGTGTGACTGTGTCAGCATGTGAACCCTGCCACGCTATCATGTCAACTTTTGATAGCCACGTTTTCTTTGAGCTTTGGTCATTTAGAAGTATGTAGAAGATTTCTTTCCCCTTGCAAGCTCACATTATGCAGTCTTGTTTTTTTGAATCCAATCTGTCTGTGTCAGAAGCCCAGCAGTACGTCTGCTTCCCTGTATGAGGGAAATTGTTTTCTGCTAACTGATGACCTCAGCATAGCAGTTTCTTTTCCAGAACATCAAAGCTCACAGTCAGACTTGCTGCAGCAAGTGCACTTTTGAGTGGCTTTATGACATGTAAAGACCCTCTTTGGCATTCATACTGTGCTTCTCTATTGTTTACAAGCTAGCAGTGAATTATTTATGGAAGTTGCTGGAGATATGACTCTCTTTTTGCCCAAAAGCTGTATTTTATCTTGTGGTGAGATTTTATGTAAAAGCTATTTTGGGGGTTTATGTCCTTTTTACATTTATTTGACAGGTTTTATGGTACCAATCCCTTGTTTCCATTTTTATTAGTGTTAAAACCAGTCTCAAAATTGTTATTAAATGCAGCATGGCTTTAACTCGGCTGAATGATATTTCTCTTTGCATTTCTGTTTTTGAGTGATTTCAGGTGAGATCATACCAAACAAAATAACATGAATATTCTTCACAAAAGAGCATCCATTCTGTGTCTCCAAATAAAGCTTATGATCATTGGTTCATATATGCAAAGTACACACCTTAGATTGCTTCACTCTACCAATATTCATAAATTATAACATCAGTAATAGGTACATAGGCATAAAGCTGAACTGTTAGCTGTGATCAATGTTAAAACTCAGTGATTGATGGTGTTAGTTTATAGATACTGAAACATCAAAGACAGGCAGTGTTATTACAATTTGACCAACTGGTCTTAGAAACGACATAAAGTTTCAGGTCTGTAGGAATGAACTGCAATTCCATATTTTCTTTTTCCCATTTAACAAGAGGAGGGCAACTGCATTAATTGACACATTACTCTGAAGAAGTTATTTGGGCTTCTTTCCATAAATGCCAGACTTGGAATCAGTACAGTTCGGGGAAAGGAATGATTCTGGACACTGGTAGTTAAAAGTGGCTGAGAAGAACCTTTCTGCCCAGGTTCTTCACCTTAAATGAATTTATTCTTTGGATGATAGAGCTGCCTAAATGTTGTAATTAAGTCTTCTGCTAAAGGCAGAGTTAGGAACTCCTCCATCTTTGAAGTTCCTGTTCAGACAAATGCGTATCATTTGTCATCAGCTAAAAATGGAAACTTTGGCCCTGTGTCTCAGGCTTTCTGTTTCGAGTTCAGGATCTGGAATGCTTATGTATGTGCATTTAGAGCCTGAAAGCTTAAGAAAGTAGATATCTTCTGGATTTGTTACAACTGTCAGTGGCTATGCTGCTATTACTTTGCATGGCTCTTTTAAAGCTTTTCACAGAGAAGCAACTGTGCATATAAGTATAGGTCTCATGGACTAAAACCTGGAGTACTTCAGAAAATGGAAATTCCAGGCTATAGGAGTTTCTGTAATTGCTTTTGCAACATGGATCTTCATGGTTTGGTAGTGGTGTAACTTGCCCATCAAACGCTGCATTCATTTCAGCTAGCTTCATGTGCCTATGATTTAGATGTGTAGAACTGAGATAACAGCTTGAATCCCTTTATAGTCTATGGTGAAAAGTAGGCATTACTGAACATTGAAATTATTCTGACCCCAAGATATCTGTTCTGAGCAGCATTGGAGCTTTCATAGTGAAAAAGTGGCATGATCACATGATTCCAGTTCATGGCTGGATTAAATTTATTTGGGGTTGACATGGCTTTTCAGCTTACAGATATAAATCTTCTGGAAGGTGTTTTAAATATATCACATCTGATTTGCAGGAGCGGGTAGGACCATTAAAAATCTGTTTCATTTAATTAGAAGAGGGCTGGATAAGCACTGAATGCTTTAGGATATACTATTTTTAGTGCTAGCTGTTCCTCTTAGAGGTGAAGTATTTATGTTGGCTGCTTCTTGTTTCTCTTCTTTGAGGAAGTATGTGATCTTCTGAAGCACATCATGGTTGCCAAATTTAAATCTGAAGGGCTCAGCTGAGTTGCCTAAACATTGACATTTAGTTTCAATTGAGATGCTGAAGGGCATCCCTGACATCTGAATGGGGCTGACAGATATTACACAAGAAAGAAGGGAGGGAGATGGTATAGCAGCTGAAAGCCAGCCTGGAAACTCTAGAACATTTCAAATGGCATTAGCAGTCTATGCTTAGGATGTGAATCATGCCCTAACTTCCTTTTGTGATTTCCTTCAGCTGTCCAGGCATGGTACTAGGGCAAAAGAAATTGGAATGAGCTTCTCTAATTACTCTTACTGTAAAGAGTCTTAGTGGAGACAGGACTTGTCACAGTAGCTGAAATTTCCTGTTTGAATTACCAATGTCTTGTCTTGTATTCACACATAGCTTTGAAGATCTCTATATGCAGGGACCTGCTCTTCTAGATAGACTGTTGGCATAGGTCTTGGCAACAATACAGACATTCCTATGCCAGAACAAGCTCAACCATACAGGACTATGAGTGCGTTTGTCTCTGGAAGTGAAGACCTCCCTCCTTCTTGTTTATTCCTTTTCTACTCACACATCACAGCAAACAGAACTTGGTCTTGATCTCAGTAGCTGGGGTATGGCATTTCATAAAGACTTAGTGCCTATTTGACTGACATTTTAAAATTCGCCTCTAAATCAAGGCCTCCCCACACAGTCAACCACCCACAGAATGACATTTCAGAAATAAAAGCATAGCATCTTTGCAGATCTGTCCCTTGTTACTGAAGCATCTCCCTGTCTCTGAGATAATTAAAGCCTTACCTATGAGTTCCAGTCCTATATGTCAAGTAGGACCTTGTCTCTCAAAATCTGAAAGACTTTGAAACCTGCAAAAAGCTGATAAAATTCAGTCAGTAATTTCAAGACCTATTTTCTGCCTGAGTTAGGTGTCAATGTAGAGACATGATGAAGTCAAAACTAGCAAGGAATAAGGCTTACTGGACCTCAAGGGAAGCTTTCATGTTTGCTTATACCTAGGTTCTCTATACAGAGCTTCCATCAGATTCAACTGGACCTGTACCAGTAAAAAACACCCAGAGTGAAGAGAAAAATGTTAGGTAACTAATTGTTTCAAAAGAATTCAGAGTACCGAGGAAAGTGATTTATTTGTTTCCTGATGAGACTAATTATTCTTTAATTTCAACTGATTTTTGTCATATCACTACTACTACAATTACACACCTAACTAGATATATATGTGGTTTAGCTCACTAAATATATATGTGATTTAGTTCACTTGATTTTAAGTACCTGTACTTTTTGTTCTTAAACACAGAAGGGCGCAGTGTGGCAGCCTGCTGTCTTAGAAAATCCCCCTAATGATTAGCAGTAAAAGGTAGCCCTGTGTCTTTCATTGAAAAGCTGATGTTTTTGTTCAAACCACTGTCTATTGCTTTCCTCTTCCAGAGTACCACTGAAGAGAGGTGATGGTTTAGGCTCAGATTTTTAAATCCAGCAGACAAGCTTCTCATATCTGGTCAATTACCTGTGTCCTACTTGCCCTTTCTGTCTAATCCCCCTCTTATATATAAGTCCTATATGATGTGACAGTTAAACATTAAAAACAATGTGAGGTTAGAAGAGAGGCAAGCTGAAAGTAACCCCTGTCTGAATGACAGATGTATGTATTGTACTTATATTTTGCTTCTCCAGCACAAATGCCCATGAAACTAATTTTTCATATATGACTTCACAGAAATTTCAGTTAGAACAATGTTTGTTAGGACGCCTTTTAGAAATTAAAAACATTGACAAAATCATTTTGCATACAAAGTGTATTCAGAGGCAATGCTTGTTTAAAGGTATAAGATCTTGTAGAATTCCTATTAGAAATGACAGAACAAACCCTGCACTTGATGCTTGGGCAGTGGAGTAAAAATAAAGCACCTTAAATGCCTCATGCTGTTGTGCTGATGGATGACACTTTTGTGCTGTAATTTTGGGATATTTCATCATGTCATTTAATCCCATTTGGAGTCACAAAATTAATTTCTTTGTTGCCATTAGACCTGACTTTTCTTTTACACCCCAGCCTTTCAAATTCATATTAGAAGAAATGTAGATTGTATTCTATGATTTTAATTATGACCAATATGTGCTTGGACTGGATGTAATAGAGGAAGTAACCAAGAAAAGGTGCTATGGAATAAACATTTTCAACTCACTATCAGTTCTTCTGGGTGCCCTGAAATAGTCTAGGCCAGGGACCTTTTTCCTTTTCACGGGTCAAAAAGGAACCTTTTTAGATGTTTTGCCCAATATTTTGCCCTATATTTATGTGTATTTGAATTGGCACTCAGGACCTGTACTCCTGTGTTCCAGAGATTTGTCTTATTCACTTTACTGTTTAGTAAATTACTACTGGTTTAAATAATATTTTTCCAAAGTGTGGTCTGAGAATGACTGGCAGACTACAAAGCTATAGAAATTATTTCCTGGTGTTATTAAACTGTGTTTTCAATAACATTTAGAATTTGAAGCTAAAGGGTGTATGACTGTCTACAAAAAACTAAGAGAGCAAAAAATGGCCCACTCCTCATTCCCAGATTGGAGAGCAATGCATTCAGTCATTTGCACAGATAGTGTGAGTGGATACTGCAGGTTCTGTCCCAACTAATTTTCATTCTGGACATTCTGGTTTGCTTGGCTTAATACTTATCCTTTCAAAAGTGGCAGTTTTTCAGGCATACTGCGCAGTACTCAAGACTAACGTAGCATAGCATTAACTGAAAAGGTTAAAAATATGTTTTAATGTTCTTGCCAACACAAAGAATAAACCCTAGGACAAATGAAGAAGGGGTATTTATATCTGTGTTTTCAGAGCTCTCAGAGGGCTCAGGAAATCCATACATTCACTACACAGCCCCCAACCCACTGCTATTTCCATGCCCTTATCATGATATTTATTCATTGCAAATTACAGCATTATCATGTCTGCATTCAACCCCTCTGTAATAGCGGAAGCAATAATCTAAACAGGCTGCTAGATTCCAATGACATATTCATTAGGACTGAATTATGAGTTCAGCACATCCTGAAAATAGGGACTGCTTAGTGCATTTGTACAGCTGTCATTTTCCTTCAGGCACAAACCAGGAAAGGAATGACTTCAAAACCAACTGCCATAGTTCTATACATACCAGCTGCTTTGGTTACTAGGCCCTCCTTTCCTCCAGATAGTATTCCTCTGACAGGATTTGCCTGACAGAGCAAAGGAGTAAGTTGATATTTGGAAATAAATGTAAGAAAAAGAAAGAGGTTCAAAAATACTGGGTGAAATATGTTCTGAAACTAACATTCATCAGAGAATAAAACCCATGTGCCACAATTTAATTTCTGTTTTAAAACAGTAAAAAAGCACATAAGTTCACATCATACCATATGGTGTTGATTTAAATCTGCTTCATAGTTTTGAGTCAAGAACATATGCACCCAATGAAGTGGCAGTTGTTATAGAAAATATGACTGTTTTGTTAGTAAATAACATTAGAAAGCTACAAACAGCCCCTTAAGTGATTTTTTTCCTGCAGTAGATTAGTATGCAGAACAGCCATTACTATGAGTGAGCATTTACAGCCGAGCAACTCATAATTACCTTAGAGGTCGAAGAGGCTGGCTAGGTGTGTGTGAAAGTCTGCATAAGCTTGCTTGTCAGACTTTTGTTATAATGCAGGTGGCATTTTAATGTTTCAATTCCACCTTTTTGAACGAGGAGCGCTCAGGCTGTCAATCAAAGAGGAGCAAGAGAAACAGCTCAGATGCATTTTCACATTTGATCCTATATATCTTATGTATGTAAGTCAAGACACAAATCCTGCTAAATGAAAGCTTAGTCAGACTATGCAGCTGTTAACACTTGGCTATTCCACTGAGGCAAAATTGCGGTTGTCTCAGGACAGTGCTCTGAACCCAGTGATGAGGTGCTGGCAAACCAGTGTTCCAGCCTCCTGGCAAACTGATGACATTGTAGACTGCATCAGTTACTGAGTGGCAGCTCTATGGAGGTATGGGGGAAGGATGTAGGGCCACATAGGAACTCTGCTCTCATGAAACCCTACCTGGAGTACTGTGTTCAGGTCTGGGGCCCCCAACACAAGAAGGACATGAACCTCTTGGAGTGAGTCCGGAAGAGGCCAGAGAGAGGATCAGAGGCCTGGAGCCCCTCTCCTCTGAGGGCAGACTGAGAGAATCAGGCTTTTTCAGCCTGAAAAGAGAAGGCTCTGGGGACACCCTTATAGCAGCCTTTCAGTGCCTAAACGGGGCCTACAAGAAAGCTGGAGAGGGATGTTTTACAGAAGTGACAGAACAAAGGAGAACGGTTTTAAGCTGAAAGAGGGGAGATTTTGATTAGATATTAGGAAAAAAATCTTTACTGTGAGGGTGATGAGACAATGGAGCAGGTTGCCCAGAGAAACTGTGGATGCCCTATCCCCAGAAGTGCTCAAAGCCAGGTTGGATGGGGCTTTGAGCAACCTGGTCTAGGGGAAGGTGTCCTTGCCTGTGGCAGGCGGGCTATGGAACTACATGATGGTGAAGGTCCCTTCCAACTGAAACCATTCTATGAGTCTATGGAGACTTAGAGATGGCTCTGTTGCCTTCTTAGTGCACTGACTTTTAGTGTGACTAGTCCCATTCAAAGTCTGGGGAGTAAGAGGGTATTTTGGGTCCCTACCATGCCTTAGGCAAGGAAGTGACCACACTCAAATACTTAGACATCGTTAACTTTAATGCTAGTGCTGTCTAGAAGCAGTTTCTGAAGACTAGCATATCTGTAAGCTGTTTACGGATGTGATAAAAGCTTAGAAATAATACCCTGATCAGCCACTGCCAAGCCCATCCCAGGAGCCATCAGCCCATCTAAGGCCCATCTGCACAAGTCCAGAAGAGTAGAGACGCCCAATGGCAAGTAGCGGTGAATCTGAATCAAGGATTCCTGGGGAACCACCACCTTGCCTGGATGACTTCCAGGGCTGCCCCAGCAGACCCTCAGCCCCAGTGTTCAGGTGTGAAACCCATCACCAGAAGTTGCTGGGAGCAGTTCTGTGGATCACCTTTTGGACTAAGGCTTGCTACTCTTTTAGTGGGACACATTGTGGGATGCAAGGGAAACACATTTTGGCATCTCATAGGACTTCAAGGAGGAACCAAAGGTAGGAAAAGGGAGATGTTCAGGTGATTTGAGGGGAATAAAAGTGGGAAAATGGAGGGCTGAGCAGGTCAAAAGAACTGGTTGTGTGTAAATAGTGGGCTGGTCAGTGTGCCTGTCTGGCTATGACCCGTGCCTGATCAGCAGTCTGTCTTGTCTTCTTATTTATTAATTTCTAGCTCTTTCCTGGGTCAGTGACTATTCTGTGTGTGTATGTGCATGGAGGTGTGAGTGCAGTAACTGGAGTGAGACTGTGTATCAGAGCACTTGTCTGTCTGTGATGCCAGTGTGGGCGTGCAATCACTAGTGAAGACCAATATAGTGAGCAGGTGAAGTGGCCTGGGAACAGGGCTGTCAGTGGGTCTCTAAGGGGAAGCTCTGAGTCCAGGAATGCTTGTGTGTCTCTAAGGGCTGGGGCTTAGAGCACAGGGGACTGGTTACTGGGACCTGGGAAGTGCCAGCCATCTGTGTGTATGCGTTTGTGCACACATACACACATGCACACATGCATGATGGTCTGTACCCACTGCTGGAGATGGGTTTCAGCCTTGGGGCTTTGTATGTCCAGGTACCAGTAACAGGGACGATGGGATCAAGGGGCTACTACTTGGCAGACTAAGACCAGCTGCTGGAGGGATCCATGCTACACACACACACTTATATTTATATTCTCACTAAGGGGTTTCTATCCCACTTAGCCAGAGAGGGGAGCAGGATGAGGCCTTTGGTGTTTTCTGTGTTCATACAGGTGCTCTAAGTGTCTGTGATCTGTGTGGCTGGCCATGTATATATTTGTATATATGTAATTATGCATATACTTGTGTGTGCATGTATGTGGTGTATGTGTGTGCCCCATGTGCACATCCCTGCTGGGAGTACATCTTCAGCTACACTGCTAACTGGACCATGTGACATGGAGTGGCAGCAGCTTCACCTCTGCCAGGATGCTGGATCCCACATGATATATTTTCATAGAATAATATTTATTATGCACTAAGTTTATTCAACCTTCTATTTTCTTTCCTCACTCACTATTCATGTTAAGAGTCCAGTGCCAAGAACAGGTTTCAAAAGGGCAGCAAATATCTGATGACTCCATGTTTTGGTAGCGCTAGACCTGTTTTTCAGGAACATATATTCCTTTCTCAACTCATGCCATTAGAAGCAACTATATAAATCCCACCTTGCTGTGTGCTGAAGGGATCTGCTGGAGCACATGGATTCTGGGACTCATCCTTGTGGGTACTAAGAAAATGAAATTTTTCTTATCTTACAAGCCACTGACCAAGAACAGAGAGCACGGAAATATGCTCATGGCAGCTGTGAGTCTCCACAACTCATACTCAGCTCTCTGTAGGGAGGAACAACTGCCTTTTCTCAGTTAATCGTGACATAAGAAGTATCGGACATGTGACAGCTGCCTTGACAAATATCTTGATCATAGTGCTTAATCTTTCTTTGTCGTCCTTCACAACGAATGAAACATGACTCCTATCTTCAAGCTTGACAAGATCTTGGATTTCTCAAGCTAATTGGTAATCTTGAAGTCTAAAACCTTTGATAAAATGTTTACATGGCATAATGACATATATTTAATTACAAAATTCTTTAACACCTCTAGGACTCTGTAAAAGCTACTCTGCTGAGGGCACTTGCTTTATTGCTGCCTTTGCTGACCTTCCTTTCTCTAACTTTGGCAGTTCTTACTTAGGTCTTTGGTTTTATAAATTCCTGTACTGTAGTATGACTGTGTTTGAATCTACAAGATAATATTTGGTGAGTGGCTGATGTCTAACTAACATCTGGAGTGCTCTGGTCAACATTTTAGCTTTGCTATAAATAAAGCATTAGTTTGCCTTCAAGGTTCTGTGAAATTGCAACTGTAGTATTTAAAAACATGTCTTTGGCTCCCTTCACATGCTTGCTCTCTTTTACCCAAAAGAGGGCAGTCTATACCTGACTTTCATCCAATTCTTGCTTTTTTTTTTTTTTTTTTTTCTTTTTTTTCCCCCTTTCCTTATGTTCAACCATTAATTGCACAAAAGATGGTGCCACCTTTTATTTACAGCTCAAAATACACGTATGTCCTTGGTTTATCTTTAACAAGAATCATTCAAAAATAAGGAAAAAGAAAACCATTCACTAAAACTCAGTAAGGAAGCACCTTTCCTTTTCAATATTTCTCTGCAAGTAAAAGACAGGACAAGGCTCATGGTTTGATCTACTTGGCTTTTCCCATGGTGAAAGGATAAAATCATCCCGTCCTATGCTTTTGTATGGCACCAGATTAGCCTTCTTTCTCTTTATCGTAAAGCTCCTTGGGACTAACAAATCAAAGTATCATAGAATATCAGGTTTGAAGGGACCTCAAGTATCATCTAGTCCAACTTTTCTTGGCAAAAGCATGGTCTGGACAACATGAGTCAACACCCTGTCCATCTGAATCTTAAGTGTCCAATGTTGGGGAAGCCATCATTTCCCTAGGGGGATTATTTGAGTGGGTGATTATTTCAATTGTGAAAAATTTTCTTATCGTGTCCAACCAGAATCTCCTTGTCTGTAACTTGTACCCATTACCCCTTGTCTTTTCCACATGACTCCTTGTAAAAAGGGAGTCAGGAGTTATGTGTCTGAATAGCCAAGAATTCACCAATGCAACATGCTGTGGAAAGCAATTGTTTAACTCTACATTTTGTCCTCTGTCTTCTTTACTGCTGTGGTCCATGCGTTTGGTGTCCACATATTTTGTCTATGGCAGGAAAGGAAGAATGCTGTCATGTAACAGTCACCCTTATCACAGGGCTCTCGCTTTGGTGTGTTTGTCTTTGGTCTGCAGTAGCACAAGGACAACCAAGCCAATTCTCCTACCTTTTACAAAGAAGCAGTATGTGAAAGCGGAGTTGTGAATTACTAAGCACAGCAGCCAGTGCAAGAAGATAAGAAAGCTTCTGTTCAAGCACAAGTGACAATTTAAAAAGCAGCAGTCTGCTTGTGGTTTTTATTTTTTCTTAATAATGGCTCTTAGTTTAGTCTCCTTTTTCTGAATGTGACTCAAGTAATTGAAGAGATTCAGGACAGGAGTTTGTGGAGACTCACTTGGGATGGTCTTTGTAGGTGATGATCTGTGAATAAGCTCTCTCACCCCAACACAAATGTTATACTTCACATCATGCACTTTCTATGCACAGACATGTGCATATACGTACATATATAAAATACTATGCATATGTGTGTATACTATAAAAGCAACATCTAGTGAGGTGCTGTGGTGACTTAGACACATGTAAAAGAGCCAAAAAGGCACCCAATGCATTAAAAAGAGGTCTACTAGTTAATATTAAAAACCTAGCCCTGTTATTTTTCATTGATTAATATAGTTATTCATTAACATTGAGTAAATTAATGCCACCAAATCAACTACACAATAGGAAGTTGTCCGAGTCAGTCTCCAGTTTAAAGAAGATTTCTTCTACTATGACATACCTTGAGGTCTCTATGGCTGGGACTTTTGAATTTTGAGTGAGTGGAAGAGATGATGAGCGTACTTACATATACACATAATCAACTTACTCTTTTCATAGTCCATAAAATAAACAAGAGGAATTAGAGATTTGTGCAAGGCTAAAGGGATATGATGTATCCTGGGCTGCATCAAAAGAAGCGTGACCAGCAGGTCAAAAGAGGTGATCGTGTCCCTCTACTCTGCTCTCGTGAGACCTCATTGGAGTATTGTGTCCAGTTCTGGTGCCCTCAACATAAAAAGGACATGGAGCTGTTGGAGCAAGTCCAGAGGAAGGCCATGAGGATCATAAGAGGGCTGGAGCACCTCCCGTATGAAGAGAGGCTGAGAAAGTTGGCGCTGTTCAGCCTGGAGAAGAGAAGCTGTGTGGAGACCTCGTAGCAGCCTTCCGGTACCTGAAGGGGGCCTATAAGGATGCTGGGGAGGGACCCTTCATTAGGGACTGTAGTGGTAGGACAAGGGGTAATGGGCTTAAACTTAAACAGGGGAAGTTTAGATTAGATATAAGGAAGAAGTTCTTTACAGTGAGGGTGGTGAGGCACTGGAATGGGTTGCCCAGGGAAGTTGTGAATGCTCCATCCCTGGCAGTGTTCAAGGCCAGGTTGGACAGAGGATTGGGTGGCGTGGTTTAGTGCGAGGTGTCCCTGCTCATTGCGAGAGGGGTTGGAAGTAGGTGATCTTAAGGTCCTTTCCAACCCAAATCATTCTATGATTCTATCACTCTCAAATTTCCTAGTTTTCCCTCTTTTGACTTTTTCCACTCAGCGGATCTCCTTATGACTCACAATAGGCTGTGAAAGAGGCTACAGATTGTTGCTCCTTTCAGATATTATCTATTTCTTCACAATTTTCTCAAGTGGAATTAGAAATTACTATCCCACCACTAAGTTTCTGAACCTCTGGGGACTTATGACGAGAATGCTTTTATGAAATAATGGAGGGTCAAAAATGATAGACTTGACAACTAAAAGGCAGTGCTTAAAAATGGAAAAGTGAATGGATAGAGTGATCAGTTTCAGGAGCACTGAAAGGCTAGAGGGGAAATAAGACAGTTATTGCACAGTAACAGAAATCAATCATCTGCCTCTGCCTACTGTGTTGGGCCTGAACTTTAAGTGTGTACCCCTCTGCAATCACCTACAAAGCCAGCACAAGCCTAGAATTAGTCTAACTCTCTTACTGTCTGCCTCTTGACAGCCCAGCTAATAGAAATGCTGGGCATGGGAATTCAGGTAGTGCTTGTGAATCTGTGTTTCAGAATGACTTTGAGAATGATTTTTGAAAAGTATGTGAGCTAAATTCTGTCATGAATTTTACTGTATCTAATGATAGGTGGCACATTAATCACCTCAAATATAACACTTTACTCCCTCCTGTGATTACAGCTGGGGGATAAATTCTGTCAGAGTATTAAAACTGGGGGATAAATTCTGTCACAGTCTGGACGCTGCTATACTCCCTACTTGAGGGAAATACTAGTTCAGTGAATTTAAAGCCCATACAGGGGGTAAGAGGCATTTGCTTTACTTTCAGAACATGAATTGAATTAGAGTATAAAGCAGGATACATCAAAAAGAGGTGTTATCCCACTTATAAACCTGTGAGTTCTTGCCATCTAGCACTGTGGAAACGACTCAGCTACTTGAGTTGAGAGACAATTATTTCCTAGGATTTCTGTTTTTCACTTTCTTTCAGCAGAGAAAATAAAGAATATCTGTGGTTTAGTTTGCATCTGTGGGTCAAGAACTGCCCTTTGGTTTGGTTTCACTTAAGTAAATCAAACATGTAAAATATTCAGCTATTTTTTTTTCCAGATGATCCTTCATTGTCTTTTTTTTTTTTTTAATTAGGGTTTTACTTATACCTATGCCTAAACCTTTATCTATCTATACCTATACCTGTACCATCTAGATAAATACCTACATCTGTCTCCACCTCTATCTCTATCTCTATCTCTATCTCTATATCTCTATCTCTATCTCTATCTCTATCATCTCTATCTCTATCTCATCTAATCTATATCTATATCTATATCTATATCTATATCTATATCTATATCTATATCTATATCTATCAATAGATACATACATATCTTATTATATACATATATACCTAATTATCTATCTCTCTAGCTCTCTATATAGAATCATAGAATCATAGAATGGT